>NC_048567.1:71438099-71468099 GCF_013265735.2 Oncorhynchus mykiss
ATTGTGACACAATGTTTGTAAAAGACAGTCTTCTGAGAAAAACTTTCCTGGAGCACTCAGGAGTAAAGACAGTTTTGGAAGATGACGTTGGTCTGTGCCAAATGAAGAATTGTTTTGTAAAGCTCACTAAGGAATTCATGTTGGCTTTGAAATTACCATGGCAATATGTATGCAAATGTACCAAGTGCTGCCAAAAATGAGATTTTCATTTTCTGTATACTATTAATATCCTTTCTAGTCTCCAGTTGTCATGTAATATGGAATTACAACTGGAATTAATTTAGTTGTTTTCTTATTCTCCTTGACAACACACTAGTTTTATAAACAGACAGTAATCAACAGACATGAACATCTTTCTCTGCATGGCTGCTGGTTTGGTTGGAGGCCATTGAGTGTTAGTCATTTCTGTGCATGCGTGTCCGTGTGTGTGCATGAGTGTATGCGTGCGTGTGTAAGTGTATGCATCCGTACATGTGTGTTTGCGTGTGTGCGTGCATTTCAGTAGTCAGCCATGCTCTATGAAAGTACAGTGTAGACCTGCCTGACATACTGTGTGTTTATCTGCATATGTAGCCTTCACGTCCTATCACATCACTTCTGTGGTTGTCAGCTCTATGTCTCTCGCTCTCTCTCTCTCTCTCTCGCTCTCTCTCTCTCTCTCGCTCCCTCTCTCTCTCGCTCTCTCGCTCTCTCACAATGAAATCAAACATATCTCACTCTGATTCTAAGCTCTTCCTCTCTGGGGAGAACTTAAGTGCCATGTGGAACCAGTGACTCTGGGTCCAGGGGGACATATATGTTGGTTGCACTACCTTTGATTATGTGATTACCTCCTCATTACTGCACATTGAGAGACAAGACTGAAGTAAGAGTAGAAGGCAAGAGTAACCTATAGTTCTGTTTTAAATGTGTATGTGTGTGTGTGTGTGTGTGTGTGTGTGTGTGTGTGTGTGTGTGTGTGTGTGTGTGTGTGTGTGTGTGTGTGTGTGTGTGTGTGTGTGTGTGTGTGTGCGTGCGTGCATGTTTGCGTGTGAGAGGGAGATGTCGTGACTCGAGAACAGTGTGAGTCTGAATGTGGTTTTGGGACAGACAGGAAGCAGACAGGAAGCAGACAGGAAGCTCCTTTGGCTTCTTTCCACTCATCAGGGCGAAATGATCAGGATTGTGCTGCATTTACATACAAATGAAGACTGTTGAGCTGTCAGGGAGATAGAGAGAGATTGAAAGAGGGAGATATGCACTGAGAGACAGAGCGAGAAAGAGAGAGAGGTAGTAAGATGAATATACAGAATGCAGCAAGATAAAGATTTATGAAAATACATTCACTGAGAGATGCAGTATTTTTTTTCACCTTTATTTAACCAGGTAGGCATGTTGAGAAAAGGTTCTCATTTGCAACGGCGACCTGGCCAAGATAAAGCAAAGCAGTTCGACACATACAACAACACAGAGTTACACATGGAGTAAACAAACATACAATCAATAATACAGTAGAACAAAAGAAAAGAAAAAGTCTATATACAGTGAGTGCAAATGAGGTAAGATAAGGGAGTTAAGGCAATAAATAGGCCGTGGTGGCAAAGTAATTACAATATAGCAGTTAAACACTGGAATGGTAGATGTGCAGAAGATGAATGTGCAAGTAGAGATACTGGGGTGCAAAGGAGCAAGATAAAAAAAAAAAAATACAGTATGGGGATGAGGTAGGTAGTTAGATGGGCTATTTACAGATGGGCTATAAACAGACAGGTGCTGTGATCTGTGGGCTGCTCTGACAGCTGGTGCTTAAAGCTAGTGAGGGAGATATGAGTCTCCAGCTTCAGAGATTTTTACAGTTCGTTCCAGTCATTGGCAGCAGAGAACTGGAAGTAGAGGCGACCAAAGGAGGAATTGGCTTTGGGGGTGACCAGTGAGATATACCTGCTGGAGCACGTGCTACGAGTGGGTGCTGCTATGGTGACCAGTGAGCTGAGATAAGGCAGGGCTTAACCCAGCAGAGACTTGTAGATAACCTGTAGCCAGTGGGTTTGGCGACGAGTATGAAGCGAAGGCCAACCAACGAGAGCGTACAGGTCACAATGATGGGTAGTGTATGGGGCTTTGGTGACAAAATGGATGACACTGTGATAGACTGCAATCCAATTTGTTGAGTAGAGTGTTGGAGGCTATTTTATAGATGACATCACCGAAGTCGAGGATCAGTAGTATGGTCAGTTTTACGAGGGTATGTTTGGCAGCATGAGTGAAGGATGGTTTGTTGCGATATAGGAAGCCAATTCTAGATTTAATAATGGATTGGTGATGTTTAATGTGAGTCTGGAAGGAGAGTTTACAGTCTAACCAGACATCTAGGTATTTGTAGTTGTCCACATATTCTAAGTTAGAGACGTCCAGAGTAGTGAAGCTGGACGGGCGAGCAGGTGCGGGCAGTGATCGATTGAATAGCATGCATTTAGTTTTTCTTGCGTTTAAGAGCAGTTGGAGGCCACGGAAGGAGAGTTGTATGGCATTGAAGCTTGTCTGGAGGTTAGTTAACACAGTGTCCAAAGAAGGGCCAGAAGTATACAGAATGGTGTCGTCTGCGTAGAGGTGGATCAGAGAATCACCAGCAGCAAGAGCAACATCATTGATGTATACAGAGAAGAGAGTTGGCCCGAGAATTGAACCCTGTGGCACCCCCATAGAGACTGCCAGACAACAGGCCCTCCGATTTGACACACTGAACTCTATCAGAGAAGTAGTTGGTAAACCAGGTGAGGCAATCATTTGAGAAACCAAGGCTGTCTTGTCTGCCACTAAGAATGTGGTGATTGACAGAGTCGAAAGCCTTGGCCAGGTCGATGAATACGGCTGTACAGTAATGTCTCTTATTGATGGCGGTTATGATGTCGTTTAGGACCTTGAGCGTATAGGGAGATACAGTTGGAAGTTTACATACACCTTAGCCAAATACATTTAAACTCAGTTTTTCACAATTCCTGACATTTAATCCTAGTAAAAATTATTTGTTTTAGGTCACCCCATTCTTTTAAGAATGTGAAATGTCAGAATAATTGTAGAGAGAATTATTTCTTTGAGCTTTTATTTCTTTAGTCACATTCCCAGTGGGTCAAAAGTTTACATACACTCAATTAGTATTTGGTAGCATTGCCTATAAATTGTTTAACTTGGGTCAAACGTTTCGGGTAGCCTTCCACAAGCTTCCTACAATAAGTTGGGTGAATTTTTGTCTTGAGATGTTGCTTCAATATATCCACATCCTTTTCCTACCTCATGATGCCATTTATTTTATGAAGTGCACCAGTCCCACTTGCAGCAAAGCACCCCCACAACATGATGCTGCCACCCCCGTGCTTCACGGTTGGGATGGTGTTCTTCGACTTGCAAGCCTTTCAGGTTATGTCGATATAGGACTCGTTTTACTCTGGATATAGATACTTTTGTGCCTGTTTCCTCCAGCATTTTCACAAGGTCCTTTGCTGTTGTACTGGGGTTGATTTGCACTTTTCGCACCAAAGTCATCTCTAGGAGACAGAATGCGTCTCCTTCCTGAGCGGTATGACGACTGCGTGGTCCCATGGTGTTTATACTTGTGTACTATTGTTTGTACAGATGAACGTGGTACCTTCAGGCATTTGGAAATTGCTCCCAAGGATGAACTAGACTTGTGGAGGTCTAAAAAGATTCTTAGGTCTTGGCTGATTTCTTTTGATTTTCCCATGATGTCAAGCAAAGGGGCACTGGGTTTGAAGGTTGGCCTTGAAATACATCCACAGGTTCACCTCCAATTGACTCAAATGATGTCAATTAGCCTATCAGAAGCTTCTAAAGCCATGACATAATTATCTGGAATTTTCCAAGCTGTTTAAGGCACAGTCAACTTTGTGTATGTAAACTTCTGACCCACTGGAATTGTGATACAGTGAATCTCAGTGAAATAATCTGTCTGTAAACAATTGTTGGAAAAATAACTTGTCATGCACAAAGTAGATGTCCTAACCGACTTGCTAAAGCTATAGTTTGTTAACAAGACATTTGTGGAGTGGTTGAAAAACAAGTTTTAATGACCCCAACCTAAGTGTATGGAAACTTCCGTCTTCAACTGTAGATAGAGAGTGAGGGAAAGATACAGATAGATTGAGAGATAGACAGATGTATGTATGTAGGTAGATAGAGGGAGAGAAGGCACATGGCAACTGGAGTGTGAAGAATATGGCAACTAGCTTTGCATGTTTGACACCAATCATACAGGTCGTTCAGGTCTGCTCATAGATGGAATGTTTACAAACATATATATTTAACATATGGACAAACATATTTACACCCAGTATCAGTATCACAGTACACCCAGTGCTCAGTAAGTACAGTGTGTATGCAACTGTGTCAGAGTACACTCTGTGACTAAAAAAAATGTTGGGACTGATTGACTGTGTACACATTTGTCATCTGTGTACAAATTTGTCATCAAGACAAAGGGTGGCTAATATAAAATATATTTTGATTTGTTTAACACTTTTATGGTTACTACATGATTTGGTATTCATAGTTTTGATGTCTTCACAATTACTTCACAACTACTATGAAGAAAATATTCAATTTGTTTTGAAAAACCCTTGAGTGAGTAGGTGTCCAAACTTTTGACTACTACTGTATATATTTTTAAAATATATTTTTCTTTATTATTCTACCACCCATCCTGTAATTGCAGTAAACTAATGGACAACAACACTTAGACGTCTACTTCCAGCTTATATGTACTATATACATTTTACAGACACAGAATATTTTTCAGTAGTTATCTACCCTGAACCCCTATCTGTGAAGACCATCCAGTTTTGATTCCTATTTGCCATATTCTTTCCATCTGTGCTGTTTCACAAAAGTTCTGAAACTATATATATTTGACCAACACAGTATATTTGACATTAGTTATCTTGTTATTTTTAGTCCCATCCTTCAGCTTCAGTTTTGATTTCTATTTGCCATGTATTTTTCATCTGTGCTGTGATGTTCCACAGAAGTTATGAACCGTTGTATTCTCATAGTTTCTAAGGATTGTGAATTAAAGATGATTTTCTTTGCTAAGAGTATTATTATATTATTGATCGATTGACTAGGACTTTTCAAATCACCCAGCAGTGCTATTTGCAGAGTTTGCTCCTGGTAAATGTTGCAATTCCTCAGCCAAAAAGAAGCTACGCATGGACAGTACCAAAACAAATGATCAAATGATAATGTCTCTTCGACGCAAAATCTGCAGAGCTGGAATAGTTGTAAACTCAGCAAAAAATAAACGTCCCTTTTTCAGGACCCTGTCTTTCAAAGATAATTCATAAAAATCCAAATAACTTCACAGATCTTCATTGCAAAGGTTTTAAAAACACTGTTTCCCATGCTTGTTCAATGAACCATAAACAATTAATGAACATGTACCTGTGGAACGGTCATTAAGACACTAACAGCTTACAGACGGTAGGCAATTAAGGTTACAGTTATGAAAACTTAGAACAGTAAAGAGGCCTTTCTATGGACTCTGAAAAACACCAAAAGAAAGATGCCCAGGGTCCCTGCTCATCTGCGTGAATGTGCTGCAATGAGGCATGAGGACAGCAAATGTGGCCAGGGCAATAAATTGCAGTGTCTGTACTGTGAGACGCCTAAGACAGCGCTTCAGGGAGACAGGACAGACAGCTGGCAGACCATGTGTAACAATACCTGCACAGAATCGGTACTTCTGAACATCACACCTGCGGGACAGGTACAGAATGGCAACAACAACTGCCTGAGTTTCACCAGGAACGCACAATCCCTCCATCAGTGCTCAGACTGTCCTCAATAGGCTGAGAGAGGCTGGACGGAGGGCTTGTGGGCCTGTTGTAAGGCAGGTCCTCACCAGACATCACCGGCAACGACGTCGCCTATGAGCACAAACCCACCGTTGCTGGACCAGACTGGCAAAAATGTTTGACCCCCCTTTGTTTAGGGACACATTATTCCATTTCTGTTAGTCACTTGTCTTTGGAACTTGTTCAGTTTATGTCTCAGTTGTTGAACCTAGTTCATACAAATATTTACACAGTTTGCTGAAAATAAACGCAGTTGACAGTGAGAGGATATTTCTTTTTTTGCTGAGTTTATTTAACATTCTATTGGTTTCAAGAATTTTGTATAATAATTTCAATTGACAACCTGAAAGTTTTGAATCCGGCACTGTTTTGTGTATCAGTTCATAAATCATGTGCCATGGAATCAGTACAGCAATAATCTATTCACAACTATTTTGCAATCTATATGGCACAGTTGTCATTTTTTTGCCCTTAAAACTAGTATACTTTAATCTCCACCTTAGGGGAACCAACTCACTGAACCATAGATTATAGGTTCTACCCGATCAACACACTACAACCCAACCCCTACCTCACAACCCTCTAACTACCCTGGGTCACTGTGCAGCGTGCAGAGTGTACTGGGGTCAGTATAAAGACAGTATACATGTGTCTGAGTAATTCCACCCTGACAACGTTGTAATCAACTGCTTTTTAATAGCAGTGGGACTCAGTATGTAACAGAAGGTACAAGAGAAGGTATAGTAAACACATGTAGGGTGAAACATCTAAGCAACACTTAAGGCTCTTGAGACTAGAACCTCTGGGCTTCGAGGGATCCCCGTTCAAGCTAATGATCAGTCCTGCTGACGGCAAAGTTTTCAGTGTAATTAGTACATTTCACATATGCTATTGCAAAAATAATACTTTTGTTGCGTTTATGAAGGTCTTAAGTAACAATAGAATACAGTGCATTTTTCCCTCATCAATTTACACACAATACCCCATAATAATAAAGCAATAGCAGGTTTAGACCAGAGAATCTTGTCCTCTAGCTAAATCGAAGCAGGCTGTCATGTGCCTTCTACTGAGGAGTGTCTTCCGTCTGGCCACTCTACCATAAAGGCCTGAGTGGAGTGCTGCTGAGACTGTTGTCCTTCTGGAAATTTCTCCCATCTTTTAACCTGTTTTCACTTTGTCACGATGGGGTATTGTGTGTAGATTGATGAGGATTTTTATGTATTTCATGAATTTCAGAATAAGTCTGTAACGTAACAAAATCTGGAAAAGTCAAGGGGTCTGAATATTTTCCCAATGCACTATATGAAAAATATATCTATATTTCAAGTAACACAATAGCATTTAAAAAAAATTTATGTTACTTTGTAAAAAAATATATATAAAAAATTATATAAAAACACCCAAATTCAAGTATTCAATACATTTTATGTGTGGGGTGCCTTTGTTGTAACTATGAAACAGAAATCATGTTTGGATGCGGCCACAGCCTCTTTTCATGACAACAAAATACAAATAAATGTTATCTGAGTCTACAGAGAAAATATATTCATTTAGATATCCAGATAGTTGGAGAGAGATGGAAAGTAACAACTTAACACAGATGAAAAGAGGACATTCCATATACATTTGGAGAAAATAGAAAAGTGGAAATAGACTTCGAGGGTTGACGTAAATGGGAAAGAAATACAGAGTTAAAAATGATTCTTTTTTTATTGAGAGCGCTGCATTGACTGTGTCTTCCTGCCCTGGTAGAATCATACCGCCCACCCAACATCTGATAATTACACTCCATTACAGGAGCAGGTAGAGAAAAGGGAGGTGAGAAATGGAGAGAGAGGGAATAGCTGCATGCTCAACGTGTGTGCGTGTGCATGTGTGTGTGGTCGTGTGTGCATGTGTGTGTGTGTGTGTGTATATATATCACCCACCCACAGGGAGACCGTATTGCTCCATGTGTCCCCAGGCAGATCAGGGTGCTGTCTGTCTTTGTGTGACATCACAGTCAGGCAATAAATACAGACCCCTGAGCTAGAATACATTTAACCTGATTTATACATTAACACACACACCCTAACCACAAGCATACACATACACATGCATACCCCCACACACACACAAACTGACTGACACTCCTACACTTAGACAAATATGCACCTCTCCAATACCACCTGGTGCCCTTATATTTGAGTTGGGTGTGTTAGGGCACTCTGAAGTGTACACTACAGTGAACTGGTAGATGGTACTGTAGTTGTCTGTACATAAGTGTGAGGCAGTGTGCCCGTGGGCGCGTGTATATTTACAGTTGAAGTCGGAAGTTTAGCCTCAGCCAAACACATTTAAAGTCAGTTTTACACAATTCCTGACATTTAATCCTAGTAAAAAAATTCCTGTCTTAGGTCAGCTAGGATCACCACTTTATTTGAAGAATGTGAAATATCAGTATAATAGTAGAGAGAATTATTTATTTGAGCTTTTACGTCTTTCATCACATTCCCAGTGGGTCAGAAGTTTACATACACTCAATTAGTATTTGGTAGCATTGCCTTTAAACTGTTTAACTTGGGTCAAATGTTTTGGCTAATCTTCCACAAGCTTCCCAGAATAAGTTGGGTGAATTTTGGCCTATTCCTCTTGACAGAGCTGGTGTAACTGAGTGAGGTTTGTAGGCCTCCTTGCTCGCACACACTTTTTCAGTTCTGCCCACACATTTTCTAGAGGACTGAGGTCAGGGCTTTGTGATGGCCACTCCAATACCTTGACTTGGTTGTCCTTAAGCCATTTTGCCACAACTTTGCAAGTATGCTTGGGGTCATTGTCCATTTGGAAGACCCATTTGCAACCAAGCTTTAACTTCCTGACTGATGTCTTGAAATCTTTCTTCAATATATTCACATAAGTACCCTCCTCATGATGCTATCTATTTTGTGAAGTGCACCTGTCCCTCCTGCAGCAAAGCACCCCCCACAACATGATGCTGCCACCCCCGTGCTTCACGGTTGGGATGGTGTTCTTCGGCTTGCAAGCCTCAACTGTATGTACAGTTGAAGTCGAGAGTTTGCATACACTTAGGTTTGAGTCATTAAAACTCATTTTTTAACCACTCCACAAATGTCTTGTTAACAAACTATAGTTTTGGCCAGTCGGTTAGGACATCTACTTTGTGCATGACACAAGTCATTTTTCCAACAATTTTTTCCAGACACATTATTTCACTTATGTGTGAACAATTGTGTCACAATTCCAGTGGGTCAGAAGTTTACATACACTTGTGTGTGTGTGTGTGTGTGGTGTAGACGGACAGATGGGGTGTAGCTGAGAGACAGTGAGATGTAGGTCTGGGCTACAGTTTTCCTCTTCCTAAAGGGACAACACATAGCTGTCCTGTGTTTGTGTGTCTGTGTGTGTGTGGGGGGGGGGGGGGGGGGGGGGGGGGAGGAGGAATTGTAGCCACAGCCTTACAAGAATGGTGTATGAAGTTTATAATCATTTTATTGTACATAAATGTTGAAATAATTACACATTATTATTACACATTAGGATGTAGAAAGAGAGGATGGGTAGAGAGAGGGGGGAGGGTGGCAGTAGAAAGGGAGAGGGAGAGAGAGAGAGAGAGAGAGAGAGAGAGAGAGAGAGAGAGGGGGAGGGTGGCAGTAGAAAGGGAGAGGGAGAGAGAGAGAGAGAGGGAGGGTGGCAGTAGAAAGAGGGAGAGAGAGAGGGGGAGGGTGGCAGTAGAAATGGAGAGGGAGAGAGAGAGAGAGAGGGGGGGAGGGTGGCAGTAGAAAGGGAGAGGGAGAGAGAGAGAGAGAGAGTGAGAGAGAGAGAGAGAGAGGGGGAGGGTGGCAGTAGAAAGGGAGAGGGAGAGAGTGAGAGAGAGAGAGAGGGGGAGGGTGGCAGTAGAAAGGGAGAGGGAGAGAGAGAGCTGGAGAATTATGTAATTTATCCTTAATGGTTCGAAAGTAGTGAATTAATAACGCTTGAGTTGCTCCTCTTGATTAACATATTGATATGATGTTCGAGAGCTACAGGGAGAGAGACTGGAGGGAGGGAGCGAGGGAGCGAGGGAGAGAGGGAGAGAGGGAGAGGGGGAGAGGGAGAGAGGGGGAGAGAGGGAGAGGGAGAGAGAGAGAGAGAGAGAGAGAGAGAGAGAGAGAGAGAGAGAGAGAGAGAGAGAGAGAGAGAGAGGAGGAGAGGCTTCATTTAACAATGAGTAATCAGTCTAATATCAATACAAGGGAAAGCAGATGTATTATTTCTGTCAGGTTCAGCACCTTCTGCAGAGAGGCAAACAAATCTAATAAATCTAATGCTCTATACCACCAACGGAATGTTACTCTATACCACCAACTGAATGTTACTCTGTACCACCAACTGAATGTTACTCTGTACCACCAACTGAATGTTACTCTATACCACCAACTGAATGTTACTCTGTACCACCAACTGAATGTTACTCTGTACCACCAACTGAATGTTACTCTGTACCACCAACTGAATGTTACTCTGTACCACCAACTGAATGTTACTCTGTACCACCAACTGAATGTTACTCTATACCACCAACTGAATGTTACTCTATACCACCAACTGAATGTTACTCTGTACCACCAACTGAATGTTACTCTATACCACCAACTGAATGTTACTCTATACCACCAACTGAATGTTACTCTGTACCACCAACTGAATGTTACTCTGTACCACCAATTGAATGTTACTCTGTACCACCAAATGAATGTTACTCTATACCACCAACTGAATGTTACTCTGTACCACCAACTGAATGTTACTCTGTACCACCAACTGAATGTTACTCTATACCACCAACTGAATGTTACTCTGTACCACCAATTGAATGTTACTCTGTACCACCAAATGAATGTTACTCTATACCACCAACTGAATGTTACTCTGTACCACCAACTGAATGTTACTCTGTACCACCAACTGAATGTTACTCTGTACCACCAACTGAATGTTACTCTATACCACCAACTGAATGTTACTCTATACCACCAACTGAATGTTACTCTATACCACCAACTGAATGTTACTCTATACCACCAACTGAATGTTACTCTATACCACCAACTGAATGTTACTCTAAACCACCAACTGAATGTTGCTCTGTGCCACCAACTGAATGTTGCTCTGTGCCACCAACTGAATGTTGCTCTGCCCGGAGGACCCCTGAAGTACCCCCTCATGTGCATTTTACCAGCAGGCCATTGGTCTCATGATTCTTCTCTAGTACCCCCTGTGGATAGGCCCAGTACCCCCTGTGGATAGGCCCAGTAACACCAGGTGTCCTAGTATCCCCTGTGGATAGGCCCAGTACTCCCAGGTGTCCTAGTACCCCCTGTGGATAGGCCCAGTACCCTCAGGGAACCTAGTACCGGCTGGTTGGGAACCACTGCCCTAGTCTACTGGATTATCAAAATGCCAATTCAATGCCCGGAATGTAACGACATTTTAATAATGATACTGACGATATCTGTCTGTTTCTGAAGCTATCCCATTGATCTCCAAGGTATCAGAAATGTCCTCTGTGGTTGCATAATATGATCGATTCCGCAGAGCTGTGTGTGTTCATCACAACATCACACACATGTCAACAGTAGGGAGCCTGTACTGATAATTAAGGCTGCTAATCAGACAGAATCCCACAGTTCATGTTCTCTCTCTCTCTCACTCACTCACTCACTCACTCACTCACTCACTCACTCACTCACTCACTCACTCACTCACTCACTCACTCACTCACTCACTCACTCACTCACACACACACACACACACACACACAAACACACACACACACACACACACACACACACACACACACACACACACACACACACACACACACACACACACACACACACACACACACACACACACACAGGCCTACTGCTAATTAAGAGGAATAATTAGGCAGACACACACACACACACTCATATAACACACACACACAACTTCGGCTCTGGTAATTAGGGGCATTAATTACAAGTGTAGTTGTCCCTGTGAGTGTTCTGTATCGCTCAGACAGGCACACATTAGGGGTACTTTGCTCTATCACTTTCCACACACACACACACACACACACACACACACACACACACACACACACACACACACACACACACACACACACACACACACACACACACACACACACACATACACACACACACACACCCCACCACACACACACACAGTGCACAATACTGTAAACAAGTTATGCCTAATTAGTCCTAGACTTATTGCTGGCCGTGGGTTAACCTGTCTGTCACCATGGGAGCAGAAGACAAGAAATCACCAAATGTTTAGCTCAACAAAGATCCTCCCCCTCATTCCTGCTGGGTCAATACCCTACCCTTTATCCAGACATGAAACTGAAAGTTAACCTTGAAGGGCCTTAAGCAACTTTAAAAACCCCTAAGTAACATAATTTAAAAAATCCCCATCAAAATCTGTCATTTTAAACTAGAGATATATATTTTTTTCATTGGATCTCCCTCACCAACTTCAAACATCTGCTATCTGAGCAGCTAACCGATCGCTGCAGCTGTACATAGTCTATCGGTAAATAGCCCACCCAATTTTACCTACCTCATCCCCATACTGTTTATATTTATTTACTTTTCTGCTCTTTTGCACACCAATATCTCTACCTGTACATGACCATCTGATCATTTATCACTCCAGTGTTAATCTGCTAAATTGTAATTATTCGCCTACCTCCTCATGCCTTTTGCACACAATGTATATAGACTCTTTTTTTCTTTTTTCTACTGTGTTATTGACTTGTTTATTGTTTACTCCATGTGTAACTCTGTGTTGTCTGTTCACACTGCTATGCCTTATCTTGGCCAGGTCGCAGTTGCAAATGAGAACTTGTTCTCAACTAGCCTACCTGGTTAAATAAAGGTGTTCTCAACTGGCCTACATGGTTAAATAAAGGTGAAATAAATTCAATAAAATTTTTAAAAAATGCACCAATCCACCGCATCTGCCGATGTTGCAAGGTGTTTGTCAGACCATGAGACATCCTGACAATCCCATGTGTCTTGGGACTCATCTGCAGTGAAGGTGTTTGTCAGACCATGAGACATCCTGACAATCCCATAAGTGTCTTGGGACTCATCTGCAGTGAAGGTGTTTGTCAGACCATGAGACATCCTGACAATCCCATGTGTCTTGGGACTCATCTGCAGTGAAGGTGTTTGTCAGACCATGAGACATCCTGACAATCCCATGTGTCTTGGGACTCATCTGCAGTGAAGGTGTTTGTCAGACCATGAGACATCCTGACAATCCCATGTGTCTTGGGACTCATCTGCAGTGAAGGTGTTTGTCAGACCTTGAGACATCCTGACAATCCCATGTGTCTTGGGACTCATCTGCAGTGAAGGTGTTTGTCAGACCATGAGACATCCTGACAATCCCATGTGTCTTGGGACTCATCTGCAGTGAAGGTGTTTGTCAGACCATGAGACATCCTGACAATCCCATGTGTCTTGGGACTCATCTGCAGTGAAGGTGTTTGTCAGACCATGAGACATCCTGACAATCCCATGTGTCTTGGGACTCATCTGCAGTGAAGGTGTTTGTCAGACCATGAGACATCCTGACAATCCCATGTGTCTTGGGACTCATCTGCAGTGAAGGTGTTTGTCAGACCATGAGACATCCTGACAATCCCATGTGTCTTGGGACTCATCTGCAGTGAAGGTGTTTGTCAGACCATGAGACATCCTGACAATCCCATGTGTCTTGGGACTCATCTGCAGTGAAGGTGTTTGTCAGACCATGAGACATCCTGACAATCCCATGTGTCTTGGGACTCATCTGCAGTGAAGGTGTTTGTCAGACCATGAGACATCCTGACAATCCCATGTGTCTTGGGACTCATCTGCAGTGAAGGTGTTTGTCAGACCATGAGACATCCTGACAATCCCATGTGTCTTGGGACTCATCTGAAGGTAACCGGTACATGTTTAAAATAATTAATGCAAGTTTGAAGGTAGTTTTGTGCCTGCCCAAAAAGTGGTTAAATAAGTGTAAAAAATACAGTATTAAATCAAATATTTCCTGAGCTACTTATATCTCCTAGAATTTGAACAAACACTGTGTTATTCAATGCATTTATATGGCCTTTAGTAGTAAAGGCCATATTCAACGTTTTATCAAAACGTTTTCTTATAGATTTCATCCATGCTAGCAATGTTAGCCTCCAACTGCACTAAATATCTCCAGCTAAAGAGCTAGCTAGAGTTAACATTCAACATGATATCTACCTTGCCAAGATGCTAACACCATTAGCCTCATAACCTGCTAGCGTAGTGTTATGACGCTAGCCTTAGTAACCACCATTGACGCCATTGTAGCAACTTCTTACAAATGAAAAAGTGATGACTTAACATCCCACATGCCCAGAGAGATGACATTGAGCGAATGGGGATCCAAATAGGGGATGGAGATTTAACTTTCTTCCCCTCTGGATGAGTCAACGAGTCACTGAGTGTATGAACGTTTTCCTCTCTGAAGGAGTCACTGAGTGTATGACTGTTTTCCTCTCTGAAGGAGTCACTGAGTGTATGACTGTTTTCCTCTCTGAAGGAGTCACTGAGTGTATGACTGTTTTCCTCTCTGAAGGAGTCACTGAGTATATGAACGTTTTCCTCTCTGAAGGAGTCACTGAGTGTATGAACGTTTTCCTCTCTGAAGGAGTCACTGAGTGTATGACTGTTTTCCTCTCTGAAGGAGTCACTGAGTGTATGACTGTTTTCCTCTCTGAAGGAGTCACTGAGTGTATGACTGTTTTCCTCTCTGAAGGAGTCACTGAGTGTATGAACGTTTTCCTCTCTGAAGGAGTCACTGAGTGTATGACTGTTTTCCTCTCTGAAGGAGTCACTGAGTGTATGACTGTTTTCCTCTCTGAAGGAGTCACTGAGTGTATGACTGTTTTCCTCTCTGAAGGAGTCACTGAGTGTATGACTGTTTTCCTCTCTGAAGGAGTCACTGAGTGTATGAACGTTTTCCTCTCTGAAGGAGTCACTGAGTGTATGACTGTTTTCCTCTCTGAAGGAGTCACTGAGTGTATGACTGTTTTCCTCTCTGAAGGAGTCACTGAGTGTATGAACGTTTTCCTCTCTGAAGGAGTCACTGAGTGTATGACTGTTTTCCTCTCTGAAGGAGTCACTGAGTGTATGACTGTTTTCCTCTCTGAAGGAGTCACTGAGTGTATGAACGTTTTCCTCTCTGAAGGAGTCACTGAGTGTATGACTGTTTTCCTCTCTGAAGGAGTCACTGAGTGTATGACTGTTTTCCTCTCTGAAGGAGTCACTGAGTGTATGAACGTTTTCCTCTCTGAAGGAGTCACTGAGTGTATGACTGTTTTCCTCTCTGAAGGAGTCACTGAGTGTATGACTGTTTTCCTCTCTGAAGGAGTCACTGAGTGTATGACTGTTTTCCTCTCTGAAGGAGTCACTGAGTGTATGACTGTTTTCCTCTCTGAAGGAGTCACTGAGTGTATGACTGTTTTCCTCTCTGAAGGAGTCACTGAGTGTATGACTGTTTTCCTCTCTGAATGTTACGGTGCGTGAATGAGGACCCAAAAGCGAATTAACGTAAACAGAACTTCTTTAATAACAAAACATAGGTAGGCTCAGATGGACCGGCAGATTCCGACAGGACAGGACAAGGTTGCAGCAAACATGACGATAGTCTGGTTCAGGCATGAAAAACACAAACAAGAATCCGACAAAGACAGGAACAAAAACAGAGAGAGATATAGAGGACTAATCAGAGGGAAAAAGGGAACAGGTGGGAAAAGGGGTGACGAGGTAGTTAGGAGGAGACAAGGAACAGCTGGGGGAAAGAGGGGGAGAAAAGGTAACCTAATAACGACCAGCAGAGGGAGACAGGGTGAAGGGAGAGGACAGAAACAAGACACAACATGACAATACATGACAATACTGAGTGTATGACTGTTTTCCTCTCTGAAGGAGTCACTGAGTGTATGACTGTTTTCCTCTCTGAAGGAGTCACTGAGTGTATGACTGTTTTCCCCTCTGGCTGAGTCACTGTGTATGATTTTTCCCCCTCTGGCTGAGTCACTGTGTATGATTGTTTTCCACTCTGGCTGAGTCACTGTGTATGATTTTTCCCCCTCTGGCTGAGTCACTGTGTATGATTGTTTTCCCCTCTGGCTGAGTCACTGTGTATGATTGTTTTCCCCTCTGGCTGAGTCACTGTGTATGATTTTTCCTCCTCTGGCTGGGTCACTGTGTATGATTGTTTTCCCCTCTGGCTGAGTCACTGTGTATGATTTTTCCCCCTCTGGCTGAGTCACTGTGTATGATTGTTTTCCTTCTGATTGAGTCCTTGACTGTTTGACTGTTGTCCTCTCTGACTGAGTCACTGAGTGTATGACTGTTTTCCCCTCTGGCTGAGTCTCTGAGTGTATGACTGTTTTCCCCTCTGGCTGAGTCTCTGAGTGTATGACTGTTTTCCCCGCAGGCTGAGTCACTGTGTATAACTGTTTTCCTCTCTGCCTGAGTCACTGAGTGTATAACTGTTTTCCTCTCTGACTGAGTCACTGAGTGTATGACTGTTTTCCTCTCTGCCTGAGTCACTGTGTATAACTGTTTTCCTCTCTGGCTGAGTCACTGTGTATAACTGTTTTCCTCTCTGACTGAGTCACTGTGTATAACTGTTTTCCTCTCTGACTGAGTCACTGAGTGTATGACTGTTTTCCTCTCTGCCTGAGTCACTGTGTATAACTGTTTTCCTCTCTGGCTGAGTCACTGTGTATAACTGTTTTCCTCTCTGACTGAGTCACTGTGTATGATTTTTCCCCCTCTGGCTGAGTCACTGTGTATGATTGTTTTCCCCTCTGGCTGAGTCACTGTGTATGATTGTTTTCCCCTCTGGCTGAGTCACTGTGTATGATTTTTCCTCCTCTGGCTGGGTCACTGTGTATGATTGTTTTCCCCTCTGGCTGAGTCACTGTGTATGATTTTTCCCCCTCTGGCTGAGTCACTGTGTATGATTGTTTTCCTTCTGATTGAGTCCTTGACTGTTTGACTGTTGTCCTCTCTGACTGAGTCACTGAGTGTATGACTGTTTTCCCCTCTGGCTGAGTCTCTGAGTGTATGACTGTTTTCCCCTCTGGCTGAGTCTCTGAGTGTATGACTGTTTTCCCCGCAGGCTGAGTCACTGTGTATAACTGTTTTCCTCTCTGCCTGAGTCACTGAGTGTATAACTGTTTTCCTCTCTGACTGAGTCACTGAGTGTATAACTGTTTTCCTCTCTGCCTGAGTCACTGTGTATAACTGTTTTCCTCTCTGGCTGAGTCACTGTGTATAACTGTTTTCCTCTCTGACTGAGTCACTGAGTGTATGACTGTTTTCCTCTCTGCCTGAGTCACTGTGTATAACTGTTTTCCTCTCTGGCTGAGTCACTGTGTATAACTGTTTTCCTCTCTGACTGAGTCACTGTGTATAACTGTTTTCCTCTCTGACTGAGTCACTGAGTGTATGACTGTTTTCCTCTCTGCCTGAGTCACTGTGTATAACTGTTTTCCTCTCTGGCTGAGTCACTGTGTATAACTGTTTTCCTCTCTGACTGAGTCACTGTGTATAACTGTTTTCCTCTCTGACTGAGTCACTGAGTGTATGACTGTTTTCCTCTCTGACTGAGTCACTGTGTATAACTGTTTTCCTCTCTGGCTGAGTCACTGTGTATAACTGTTTTCCTCTCTGACTGAGTCACTGTGTATAACTGTTTTCCTCTCTGACTGAGTCACTGAGTGTATGACTGTTTTCCTCTCTGCCTGAGTCACTGTGTATAACTGTTTTCCTCTCTGGCTGAGTCACTGTGTATAACTGTTTTCCTCTCTGACTGAGTCACTGTGTATAACTGTTTTCCTCTCTGACTGAGTCACTGTGTATAACTGTTTTCCTCTCTGACTGAGTCACTGTGTATAACTGTTTTCCTCTTTCCTCTCTGGCTGAGTCACTGTGTATAACTGTTTTTCTCTCTGGCTGCGTCATTGAGTGTATGACAGTTTTCCCCTCTGGCTGAGTCACTGAGTGTATGACAGCACACACACACACAAACCTACTAAACACACAACGATTTAGCATCTACAGAGGTCACATAGGTGACCCCCAATAGTTGACGGTTGTACGGACTGCTCAATAGAATATAATCACATCCTAATTGTCTCTATCTCTCTCCGTCTCTCTCTTTCCTTCCATAGTTGACGGCTGTACGGACTGGTCGGTGGACTACCTGAAGTACCGTGTGTTGAAGGGGGAGCCGGTGAGGCTGAAGTGTGCCCTGTTCTACGGCTACATCAGGGCCAACTACAGCCAGGCTCAGAGCGTCGGCCTCAGCCTCATGTGGTACCGCAGCTCTGGCCTGGGCCACGGAGACTTTGAGGAGCCCATCTCCTTCAACGGCGTGCGCATGAGCAAGGAGGAGGACGCCATCTGGTTCAGACCGGCCGACCTGCAGGACGTGGGCCTCTACTCCTGTGTGCTACGGTAAGACAGGAGGGACATAGTCTACTCTAGTCTACTCCTGTGTGCTACCGTAAGACCTAAGAGACAGTAGGGATATTAGAAATAAAGTAAAACAATTGAGACAGTAGGGATAGTAGGGATACAGTAAGACATTAGAGACAGTAGTGATACTATAGATACAGTAAGACATTAGAGACACTAGTGATACTATTGATACAGTAAGACATTAGAGACAGTAGTGATACTAGAGATAGAATAAGACATTATGGACAGTAGTGATACTAGAGATACAGTAAGACATTAGAGACAGTAGTGATACTAGAGATAGAATAAGACATTAGAGACAGTAGTGATACTAGAGATACAGTAAGACATTAGAGACAGTAGTAATTCTATATATAGAGTAAGACATTAAAGACAGTAGGGATTCTAGAGATACAGTTAGACAGAGACAGTAAGGATACTAGAGATAGAATAAGACATTAGGGACAGTAGTGATACTATAGATGTAGTTAGACATTAGAGACAGTAGTGATACTAGAGATACAGTTAGACAGAGACAGTAAGGATACTAGAGATAGAATAAGACATTAGGGACAGTAGTGATACTAGAGATACAGTTAGACAGAGACAGTAAGGATACTAGAGATAGAATAAGACATTAGGGACAGTAGTGATACTAGAGATACAGTTAGACAGAGACAGTAAGGATACTAGAGATACAGTAAGACATTAGAGACAGTAGTGATACTAGAGATACAGTAAGACATTAGGGACAGTAGTGATACTAGAGATACAGTAAGACATTAGAGACAGAAGTGTTACTAGAGATACAGTAAGGCATTATAGACAGTGGTGATACTATAGATACAGTAAGACATTAGAGACAGTGGTGATACTATTGATACAGTAAGACATTAGAGACACTGGTGATACTATTGATACAGTAAGGCATTAGAGACAGTAGTGATACTAGTGATACAGTAAGACATTAGAGACACTAGTGATACTATTGATACAGTAAGACATTATAGACACTACTGATACTATTGATACAGTAAGACATTAGAGACACTAGTGATACTCCTGATACAGTAAGGCATTAGATACAGTAGTGATACTATAGATACAGTAAGGCATTAGAGACACTACTGATACTATTGATACAGTAAGACATTAGAGACACTAATGATACTCCTGATACAGTAAGGCATTAGATACAGTAGTGATACTATAGATACAGTAAGGCATTAGAGACACTACTGATACTATTGCTACAGTAAGACATTAGAGACACTAGTGATACTCCTGATACAGTAAGGCATTAGATACAGTAGTGATACTATAGATACAGTAAGACATTAGAGACACTAGTGATACTATTGATACAGTAAGACATTAGATAAAGTGGTGATACTATAGATACAGTAAGGCATTAGATACAGTAGTGATACTATAGATACAGTAAGACATTAGAGACACTAGTGATACTATTGATACAGTAAGACATTAGATACAGTGGTGATACTATAGATACAGTAAGACATTAGATACAGTAGTGATACTATAGATACAGTAAGACATTAGAGACACTAGTGATACTATTGATACAGTAAGACATTAGATACAGTGGTGATACTATAGATACAGTAAGACATTAGATACAGTAGTGATACTATAGATACAGTAAGACATTAGAGACACTAGTGATACTATTGATACAGTAAGACATTAGATAAAGTGGTGATACTATAGATACAGTAAGACATTAGATACATTAGTGATACTATAGATACAGTAAGACATTAGATACACTAGTGATTCTATTGATACAGTAAGACATTAGATAAAGTGGTGATACTATAGATACAGTAAGACATTAGATACAGTAGTGATACTATAGATACAGTAAGACATTAGATACACTAGTGATTCTATTGATACAGTAAGACATTAGATAAAGTGGTGATACTATAGATACAGTAAGACATTAGATACAGTGGTGATACTAGAGATACAGTAAGACATTAGATACACTAGTGATTCTATTGATACAGTAAGGCATTAGATAAAGTGGTGATACTAGAGATACAGTAAGACATTAGATACACTAGTGATTCTATTGATACAGTAAGGCAGGAGATAGTAGAAACACTGGGTAAGAGAGGAAATTAATATGATTTACTCTTGCATGCAACATGCTCCCTTACAATCACTACATTCAATTGAAGATCTGTGATATTGATGGCTGAGTCTCTTTTTCACACTTTCTCACTTGCACTCCCTCACTCCCTCTCTCTCACTATCTCTTCCCCCCTCCATTCTCTGGTAGAGTCAGAATCTTAATGGTTGTGTGTTTGTCGTTCTGTCTAGAGCGTCTGAAGTGGATGTTTCTCATATGCCTGGAGGCATCATATAGTACTCTCTCCCTCCCTCTCTCCATCACTCTGCTCTCATTTACTCCTCTCTCCTTCACTCTTTCCCTCTCTTAGACTAAAAACATAATTTCTAAGGCTAGAACACTGACAATGTTCTCTACAGTACAATGTTCTCTACAGTACACTATTCTCTACAGTACAATGTTCTCTACAGTACACTGTTCTCTACAGTGCACTGTTCTCTACAGTACAATGTTCTCTACAGTGCACTGTTCTCTACAGTGCACTGTTCTCTACGGTACAATGTTCTCTACAGTACACTGTTCTCTACAGTGCACTGTTCTCTACAGTACAATGTTCTCTACAGTACAATGTTCTCTACAGTACACTGTTCTCTACAGTACAATGTTCTCTACAGTACACTGTTCTCTACAGTGCAATGTTCTCTACAGTACACTGTTCTCTACAGTACACTGTTCTCTACAGTGCACTGTTCTCTACGGTACAATGTTCTCTACAGTACACTGTTCTCTACAGTACAATGTTCTCTACAGTACACTATTCTCTACAGTACAATGTTCTCTACAGTACACTGTTCTCTACAGTACAATGTTCTCTACAGTACAATGTTCTCTACAGTACACTATTCTCTACAGTACAATGTTCTCTACAGTACACTGTTCTCTACAGTGCACTGTTCTCTACAGTACAATGTTCTCTACAGTACACTGTTCTCCACAGTACACTGTTCTCTACAGTGCACTGTTCTCTACAGTGCACTGTTCTCTACAGTACACTGTTCTCTACAGTGTACTGTTCTCTACGGTACAATGTTCTCTACAGTACACTGTTCTCTACAGTACACTGTTCTCTACAGTACACTGTTCTCTACAGTGCACTGTTCTCTACGGTACAATGTTCTCTACAGTACACTATTCTCTACAGTACACTGTTCTCTACAGTGCACTGTTCTCTACAGTGCACTGTTCTCTACAGAACACTTTTCTCTACAGTACACTGTTCTCTACAGTACTGTACGTGTAGGTGTATGACGCTGGACAAGCAGATAGCCTGCATTATGAAATTCAAAGCATGTTCTCCAATGTTTTAAAGTGTTAAACAGCCTCAGGCTTGGTGTGTTCAAATGTCGTGCATGGAACGATTCAAGAGTTATCCAGTACCCTAATCAGAGAAGCACTTTGGAGATTTGTAGCTGAGCTGAAATCAAGGGTAAGCTTTGCAAATTTTATCATACATGACCCAAACACTTCATCCACACAGCTGTGCTAGGAAAAGAGAAAGAGTGAGAGAGGGAGAGAGAGAGAAAGAGGGTGTGAGAACATAGGGAAAGTGAGAGAGCGAGAGAGTGAGCGAGAGAGACATGTATAAAACATTAGGAACAGCTACTCTTTCCACGACATAGACTGACTAGGTGAATCCAGGTGAAAGCCTATGTATGATCCCTAATGTCACTTGTGCTTCTGTCCCCAACCAAGGAGGGCCTACACCAGCACCTAGATCTTCTGCACAGGTTCTGCCAGACAGTAAATCTCAGTATGACAAAAATAATGGTGCTCCAAAAAAGGTCCAGGTGCCAGGACCACAAATACAAATTTCATCTAGATACCATTGCCCTAGAGCACCTAAAAAACAATCAATCAATCAATCAATCAAATGTATTTATGATGCCCTTCTTATATCAGCTGTCACAAAGTGCTGTACAGAAACCCAGCCTAAAACCCCAAACAGCAAGCAATGCAGGTGTAGAAGCACGGTGGCTAGGAAAAACTTCCTAGAAAGGCCAGTACCTAGGAAGAAACCTAGAGAGGAACCAGGCTATAAGGGGTGGCCAGTCCTCTGGCTGTGCCGGGTGGAGAATATAACAATACGTACCCTGTTCTTAATATAGAAGGCCCTTCTTGCCTTGTGTCTCAGATCGTTTACAGCTTTGTGGAAGTTACCTGTGGCCCTGATACCATCAAAATGAACATAAAATTCAATACACCAAATTGAGACTGCATGCATAATTCTGCAAAAGTATGCTCCGTGTACAACGTAGAACACCAAATAATATGCATGCAGAGCAGAATTAGGCCGTTATTAGACCAGAAAAGAGCCGCTAAATTCTACAACCACCTAAAAGGAAGCGATTCCCAAACTTCCCATAACAAAACCATCGCCTACAGAGAGATGAACCTGGAAAAGTTCCCTAAGCAAGCTGGTCCTGGGGCTCTGTTCACAAACACAAACAGACCCCACAGAGCCCCAGGACAGCAACACAATTAGACCCAACCAAATCATTAGAAAACAAAGAGATAATTACTTGACACATTGGAAAGAATTAACACAAAAACTGAGCAAACTAGAATGCTATTTGGCACTAACCACAGAGTACACAGTGGCAGAATACCTGACCACTGTGACTGATCCAAACTTAAGGAAAGCTTTGACTCAGTGAGCATTGCCATGATAGTTCTCAAGAGATGACAAGCTATGTGCACACTGCCCACAAAATGAGCTGGAAACTGAGCTGCACTTCCTTGCCTGCCAAATGTATGATCATATTAGAGACACAAATTTCCCTCAGATTACACAGACCCACAAAGAATTTAAAAATATATCCAATTTTGATAAACTCCCATATCTATTGGCTGAAATTCCACAGTGTGCCATCACAGCATGAATATTTGTGACCTGTTGCCACAAGAAAAGGGCAACCAGTGCAGAACAAACACCATTGTAAACACATATGTTTCTTTATTTTTCCTTTTGCACATCATTTCAACACTGTACAGTGCATTCGGAAAGTATTCAGACCCCTTGACTTCTTTCACATTTTGTTACGTAACAGCCTTATTCTAAAATGGATGAAATAGTTTTTTTCACTCATCAGTCATCACACAATACCCCATAATGACAAAGCAAAACCTTTTTTTTTACACTTTTGCAAATGTATAAATAATACGTAACTGAAATATAACGTTAACATAAGTATTCAGACCCTTTACCTAGTACGTTGTTGAAGCACCTTTGGCAGGGAGTCTTCTTGATTATGATGCTACAAGCTTGGAGAGCCTATTTATGTCTCTATTTGGTTTGGTCAGGGTGTGATTTGGGGTGGGCATTCTATGTTTTGTAATCTATGATTTTTGTATTTCTATGTTTTGGCCGGGTAGGGTTCTCAATCAGGGACAGCTGTCTATCGTTGTCTCTGATTGGGAACCATACTTAGGCAGCCCTTTTTCCTCCTTATGTTTTGAAGTGTGTATTGTTTTGTTCGGCGTCTTTTATCACATAAAAAGGAAAATGTACGCTCACCACGCTGTGCCTTGGTCCTAATCCTTCAACAGCCGTGACAGAACTTCCCACCACCAACGGACCAAACAGCGTGGTATGAAGGAGCAGCGTGTAATGGACTCCTGGACATGGGAGGAAATCCTGGACGGGAAAGGACCCTGGAGGCAGGCTGGGGAGTATCGCCGTCCACGGGAGGAACTGGAAGGAGCTAAAGCTGAGAGGCGACGCTATGAGGGAACACGGCTGGCAAGGAAGCCCGAGAGGCAGCCCCACGGGGAGTGTGGCAGAGTCAGGTTGGAGACCTGAGCCAACTCCCCGTGCTTACCGTGGCGGGCGTCGTACTAGTCAGGCACCGTGTTATGCGGTGGAGCGCACGGTGTCTCCATTACGCGTTCTTAGCCCGGTGCGCTACATCCCAGCTCCCTACATCTGCCGGGCTAGGGTGAGAATCCAGCCAGGACGGATTGTGCCAGCCCTGCTCTCCAGACCTCCAGTACCTCTCTATGGCCCAAGATATCCTGCTAGTACGACTCTGCGCAAGGTGTCTCCAGTGCGTCCTGTGCCTGCGCCCCGCACGTTCCTTCAACCTCATGGCTTGGTTTTTGCTCTGACATGCACTGTCAATTGTGGGACCTTATATAGACAGGTGTGTGCCTTTCCAAATGATGTCCAATTAAATGAATTTACCTCAGATGGGCTCCAATCCAGCTGTAGAAACATCTCAAGGATGACCAATGGAAACAGGATGCAACTGAGCTCATTTGCGAGTCTATAGTAAAGGTTCTGAATTCTTATATAGATAAGGTATTTATGTTTGCTTTGTCATTATACGGTATTGTGTGTAGATTGCTGAGGATTCTGTGTTCATTTAATCCATTTTAGAATAAGGCTGTAACGTGACAAAGTGTGGAAAAAGTCAAGGGTTCTGAATACTTTCCGAAGACACTGTATATAGACAAATGTCTTTAGTCTTTATTAAACTTTTGTGAGTTTAATATTTACTGTAAATATTTTTTATTGTTTACTTAATTTGTGTTGACTGTCTATTTCACTTGCTTTGGTAATGTAAACATATGTTTCCTATGCCAATAAAGCCCCTTGAAGTGAATTGAGAGATTCCTCCATTCCACTGCTACTCATGCAGTCAATATCCCCACATTAATGGTTGTTTTTTTTGTCTCCAGGTTTTGCTCAGAATTTCAATTATCACTTAAAGTTTGACTGTTAGCGTAGGAGATTATAATGGGGATAGAATCGTCTATCTGGAGCGTATATAGTCCTACTATATTATTTTGCATTGGAGTTATGCTGCTATATTGAGTTGGCTATATCTAAACAGAGATCAATCCTTCACTGGAGAAAGTACAGCATTGAAACCTTCCAGCTGTTATTCCCTGGAAGGAGATATGGACGTGTAAAGGATCATTGAAGCGTTTAGTGTGTGTGTATGTGTGCGTGTGTGCGTGGGTGTATTTGTGCGTGTGTGTGTGGGTGTGTTTGTGTGTTAGCCCCTTTGTCCTTAGCCATCTGAAACCTAACTTTTCCCATCAGTGTGTGTAGGTGACTACATAACATTCATGTTCTCTCTCCCTCCATCTCTCTCCCTCCCCTCTCTCTCTCTCTCCATCACTTTACATTGGGGTCATTGTCTATTTGGAAGACCCATTTGTGAACAAGCTTTAACTTCCTGACTGATGTCTTGACATGTTGCTTTAAAATTTCGACGTAATTTTCCTCCCTCATGATGACATCTATTTTGTGAAGTACACCAGTCCCTCCTGCAGCAAAGCACCCCCACAACATGATGCTGCTACCCCAGTGCTTCACGGTTGGGATGGTTTCCTTCGGCTTGCAAGCCTCCCCCTTTTTCCTCCAAACATAATGATGGTCATTATGGCTAAACAGTTCTATTTTTGTTTCATCAGACCAGAGGACATTTCTTCAAAAAGTATGATCTTTGACCCCATGTGCAGTTGCAAACCGTAGCTTTTTTATGGCGGTTTTGGAGCAGTGGCTTGCAAGCCAGGCTTGCAAGCCAGAGAACACCATCCCAACCGTGAAGCACTGGGGTAGCAGCATCATGTTGTGGGGGTGCTTTACAGCAGGAGTGTCTGGTGCACTTCACAAAATAGATGGATATATTGAAGCAACATCTCAAGACATCGGTCTGGAAGTTGGGTCTTCCAAATGGATCTTCCAAATGGAGAATGACCCCAAACATACTTTCAAAGTTGTGGTGAAATGGCTTAAGGACAACAAAGTCAAGGTATTGGAGTGGCCATCACAAAGCCCTGACCTCAATCCTATAGAAAATTTGTGGGCAGAACTGAAAAAGTGTGTGCGAGCAAGGAGGCCTACAAACCTGTCTCAGTTACACCAGCTCTGTCAGGAGGAATGGTCCAAAATTCACCCAACTTATTGTGGGAAGCTTGCGGAAAGCTACCCGAAATGTTTGACCCAAGTTAAACAATTTAAAGGCAATGCTACCAAATACTAATTGAGTGTATGTAAACTTCTGACCCACTGGGAATGTGATGAAATAAATCAAAGCTGAAATAAATTATTCTCTCTACTATTATTCTGACATTTCACATTCTTAAAATAAAGTGGTGATCCGGACTGACCTAAAACAGGGAATTTTTACTGGGATTAAATGTCAGGAATTGTGAAAAACTGAGTTTAAATGTATTTGGCTAAGCTATACGTAAACTTCCGACTTCAACTGTATATCTTTCTCTCTCTCTTGCTCTCTCTCTCTCTCACTCTTGCTCTCTCTTGCTCTCTCTCTCGATCACTCTCTCTTGCTCTCTCTCTCTCTCTCTCTCTCTCTCTCTTTCTCTCTCTCTCTCTCTCTCTATATATATATATATATATATATATATATATATATATATGTAAATGAGAGCTTTAACCTCTATTATTTTCTCTCCTTTAAACACACCCTCCACCTCTGTAGTCCATGCATGTGTCTCCCACTGAATGAATTCACCACCTCAATGATCCTGTGTCTATCAGTGTTCTGCCTGTGTGTTTCTCTGCTATGATTACTCTGAGAATGTACGTACGTGGTGGATATAATGTGCAGAGAATGGAAGCTGACACAAGTGGGAGACTAATGCCAGCTGTGTTGAAGTAAAAAAAAGCATTTGACAGACAGTGTCGACCCCCTGACTGTCCATCAATCAAACACCACACTGACACGTTCCCACAATCCCGCAGTGCTAACCCCAGCGTGAATATTTAGCAGGTAGAGAGAGCTCCCTCATTGCCTCCCCTTAGACTCCAAGAATCTGATTGGCTCAGGTGTCTCTCCCTCAGTGATAATCTCCTTCCTGATGTCAACATTTATACCTCAGAGGCCCTCAGACTGTGTGTGTGTGTGTGTGTGTGTGTGTGTGTGTGTGTGTGTGTGTGTGTGTGTGTGTGTGTGTGTGTGTGTGTGTGTGTGTGTGTGTGTGTGTGTGTGTGTGTTTAGGCAATATGAAAAAAAAACATTTATTTTAAAATAACAACATCATAGCGTTATATAACATCTGCTTACAGTTTCCAATCGAATGCTACCTTGTCTTATTCTCAGTTAGCTCTATCCCAGCCTACCTGCTTGCTCTATCCCAGCCTACCTGCTTGCTCTATCCCAGCCTACCTGCTTGCTCTATCCCAGCCTACCTGCTTGCTCTATCCCAGCCTACCTGCTTGCTCTATCCCAGCCTACCTGCTTGCTCTATCCCAGCCTACCTGCTTGCTCTATCCCAGCCTACCTGCTTGCTCTATCCCAGCCTACCTGCTTGCTCTATCCCAGCCTACCTGCTTGCTCTATCCCAGCCTGCCTGCTTGCTCTATCCCAGCCTACCTGCTTGCTCTATCCCAGCCTGCCTGCTTGCTCTATCCCAGCCTGCCTGCTTGCTCTATCCCAGCCTACCTGCTTGCTCTATCCCAGCCTGCCTGCTTGCTCTATCCCAGCCTACCTGCTTGCTCTATCCCAGCCTACCTGCTTGCTCTATCCCAGCCTACCTGCTTGCTCTATCCCAGCCTACCTGCTTGCTCTATCCCAGCCTACCTGCTTGCTCTATCCCATCCTGCATGCTTGCTCTATCCCAGCCTACCTGCTAGCTCTATCCCAGCCTGCCTGCTTGCTCTATCCCAGCCTGCCTGCTTGCTCTATCCCAGCCTGCCTGCTTGTTCTATCCCAGCCTGCCTGCTTGCTCTATCCCAGCCTGCCTGCTTGCTCTATCCCTGCCAGCCTGCTTGCTCTATCCCTGCCAGCCTCAACTGTGTGTGTTTTATGGTCTGGAGGTCAGGGGTGTCTCTATGGGAGAAGTGACTCTCTTATTACTTCCATAACCTGACTACATCATATGAAAGCCTGCCATTTAGCCTGAATGGAAGCAAATCTAAAAAAATATATATATCGCTGGATTTTGAACTTGTTTATGCACATCCGCCATCCCCTTCCACGACACGCTAGCAAAACTGAAACCTACTTGAAGGTAACAGCACCTATTGTTGTTTCCACTTCATCACCGGACGTCCTCAGACATGGATGGACGTCGAATACTGACTTGTATCACGGGAGACCTGATTGCCTGGTCACATACAGACAGAGATTGGGGGGGAGGTTATTGAGCAATAACATGTAGTAAATGTCTCTGGGATATCATACAATACACACACACACACACACACACACACATATACACACACACACACACACAAACTACACACACACACACACACACATACACACACACAAACTACACACACACACACAAACTACACACACACACTACACACACTACACTACACACCGTTCTCATGAAGCCACCAACATTTCCTCTGACCTGTAGAAGCCATGGCATTTTTTGAATGAGAATGTCAGCAATTCATTATTTCTGGACAGATGACCGCTGTGTGATGCTAACCTACAGTATGTTATAGTGATCAGGTATTTAACTTAGAAGAAATATATTGCTGTGTTTTGTAAACACAGATCTAAAATGCATCTTATTGTAATTTCTACCCAGCATCAGATACATGTTATGCTTCGGTTGCACTTCTCCACTCAGATGAGAATTCACAAATGTACATTCTATCAGCAAACAGTGCTCTCTCTGACTGATGTGTAGCTACTTTTCTCCTGTACTTTTCTCTGTGAATCCTACTTTTCTACTGTACTTTTCTCTGTGAATCCTATTTTTCTTCTGTAAAATGCAGACAAAAAAGGGAAACATTAGCAAATGTAACTGGCTAAATTCCTCATAAAATATGACAGCCATGCATTGTTTTTGCAGAAAATACCTTGCTAGCCAAATAGCATTGCATTTCTGAAAATGAAGCTATTTTATGTGTTGCACTAATGTATTTTCTGTGAAGGAAAACTACAGTTGCATGTCCCTTATCACTATTAAATAAAAAAAATCACTGTTGACTTTCATTATAAAACGCAGGTGAAATGGTTTCTAACATTGTTTTTATGGTCTGCGTCTTGAAAATGCAGATTTTTTAAAACTCTAACGTGAACCCTGGTAATGCCACTGCTTTCCAGATTTTGCTGTGAGGAGGCAGAGTCATTAGATAATTTATTTTGGTATTGTCCACATGTAGCTCGTTTTTGATCACAGGTCCAGGAATGGCTGAAGAATTGCAACATTTGCCTAGAACTAACGCTGCAGACAGCAATACTGGGTGATTTGAAAAGCCATAGTCAGTCAATCAATAATATAATCATTATTTTAGCAAAATGTTTATTTTTAATTTACAATCTGTAGAAGCTATGAGAATAGGAAGGTTCAATTCTTTTGTGATGCATCACAGCATAGTTGAAAAATATATGGCAAATAGAAATCCAAAATGGATGGTGTTGAGAGATAGATGGGAGGGGTTGAATGGAGCTGAAGGGTGGGAATAATAACAATATAACCAATGTAAAGCATACAGGGTTTGTATATATGTAAT
>NC_048567.1:71470599-71493099 GCF_013265735.2 Oncorhynchus mykiss
CAGTGATTTATTTAGAATTCAAGGCACACTTAACCAGCATGGCCACCAAAGCATTCTGCAGCGATACGCCATCCCATCTGGTTTGTGCTTAGTGGAACTATAATTTGTTTTTCAACAGGACAATGACCCAACACACTTACAGGCTCTGTAAGGGCTATTTATTGCAGGGGAAATGGTGTTGCAGTAGTCTAGTGGGCTAAATGCCTTTTATGCTCACTTCGAGGCAAGCAACGCTGAAGCATGCATGAGAGCACCAGCTGTTCCGGACGACTGTGTGATCACCCTCTCCATAGCCGATGTGAGCAAGACCTTTCGACAGGTCAACATCCACAAGGCCCAGGGCCAGACGGATTACTAGGACATGTACTCAGAGCATTCGCGGACCAACTGACAAGTGTCTTCACTGACATTTTCAACTTCTCCCTGACCGAGTCTAATTCCTACGTGTTTCAAGCAGACCAAGAACACTAAGGTAACATTCCTAAATGACTACAGCCCCGTAGTGCTCATTTCGGTAGCTATGAAGTTCAATGAAAGACTGGTCATGGCTCACATCAACACCATCATCCCGAAAACCCTAGACCCACTCCAATTTGCATACCGCCCCTCCAGATCCACAAATGACACAATCTCAATCGCACTCCACACTGCCATTTCCCACCTGGACAAAAGGAACACCTATGTGAGAATGCTATTCATTGACTACAGCTCAGCGTTCAACACCATAGTTCCCACAAAGCTCATTGCTAAGTTAAGGACCCTGGGACTAAACACCTCCCTCTGCAACTGAATCTTGGACTTCCTGGTGGGCCATCCTCAAGGGTAGGCAACAACATATCTGCCACGCTGATCCTCAACACAGGGGCCCCTCAGGGGTGCATGCTTAGTCCCCTCCTGTACTCCCTGTTCATCCACGACTGTGTGGCCAAGCACGACTCCAACAGTGACCTGTTCGTCAGCCCTACCACTGTTGTGTCGTCAGCAAACTTAATGATGTTGTTGGAGTCGTGCTTGGAGGAGGTCAGAGACCTGGCAGTGTGGAGCCAGGCACAAGAACCTCTCCCTCATGAGCAATACTTTTTATTTTATTTTTTTATTTAGGAGCTTATCGTGGACTTCAGGAAAAGGAGTGCCGAACATGCCCCCATTAACATCAACATGGCTGTACTGGAGCAGGTCGAGAGTTTCAAGTTCCTTTGTGTCCACATCACCAACTGTATCATGGTCCAAACAACAAGACAGTCATGAAGAGGGCACGACCACTCATTTTTCCCCTCAGGAGAAAATATGTAGCATGGGTCCACAGATCCTCAAAAAGTTCTACAGCTGCACCATCAACAGCATCCTGTTACATCACCACTTGGTATGGCAACTGCTCGGCATCAGACTGTAAGGTGCTACAGAGGGTAGTGCGCACAGCTCAGTACATCAATGGGGCCAAGCTTCCTGACATCCAGGACCTATATAATAGGCGGTGTCAGAGGAAAGCCCAAAAAATTGTCAAAGACCCCAGTCACCCAAGTCATAGCCTGTTCTCTCTGCTACTGCACGGCATTCGGTACCGGAGTCCAAAATACTCCTTAACAGCTTCTACCCCCAAGCCATGAGACTGCTGAACAATTAATAAAATGACCACCTGGACTATTTACATTGATGTATACCCCCCCTCCCTCCCTTTGATTTTACTCTGCTGCTACTCGCTGTTTATTATCACTTTACCCCCATGTACAAATGACCTCGACTAACCTGTATCCCCCCCAGACTCTGTACTAGTACCCCCTGTATATATCCTCGTTATTTATATTTAATTGTGTTACTTTTTATTTTACTTTAGTTTATTTAGTAAACTCTGTTTCTTGCATTGTTGGTTAAGGGTTGGTAGGTAAAGCATTTAACCGTTAAGGCTACACCTGTTGTGTTCAGCGGATGTGACAAATCAAAATAGGATTTGATGTGTGGTGCGGGAAAAATGACAAGCGAACCTGGGGAGCTTTGCATTCACATTATCCTAAAGAAAGCATCCAGACAGCAGGATTTAAACCAGCCGAAAGCAGACCACATCTCTCGGTCTCTGTTCGGTTTGCTTCGGGGCTCTTTTGAGGGGTCTGAGTTCCTTTTGAGTGTTCACACTGCACAAGAAAAGTAGCGAACCGCACTGAGTTCACAAAAATTGTCTGAAAAGGACCAAGTGTGATAACTGTACTGTTCTGTGAAGTGACCTGTCCGTTGTTTCTGTGTTTCAGGAATTCAAGCTACTGTATGAAAGTATCCATGTCTCTTTATGTGGCTGAGAACGACACAGACCTGTGCTACAACTCTGTGATGAGACACATGGAGAAGGCAGAACTCAGCAAGAGCAAAGACATCACCTGTCCTGACATAGAGGACTACACAGAACCTGGGAAAGACCCCCATATCACCTGGTTCAAGGTGAGAGACCTGGCTAAGTGTGTGTGTGTGCTTATATTTGTCCTATTCCACACATGTACTGTGTATTAATATTCATGTGTGATTTGGAAAGGTGTTTGTTACATACCTCAACTCTCCCTGAGACAACCTCAATGGAGAGTGTCTCTCTTAGGATTAAGTGCCTTGCTCAAGTTCAGAGCCACACATTTATCAACTTCGTACAACCTTCCAGTTACTGGCCAAACACTCTAACCGCTAGGCTTCCTGCCCCCTGGTGTGTGCATGTGTGCGGGCAGGTGTGTGTGTTTGTGCGTGTCAAATTTACCTTTGGCGGCTTATTGCTTTGTTTTCAGATTCCTTCCACAGCTGTTTGTACAGTATTTAATATGCCTGCCTGTAGGAAGCTTGACTGAGTCAGGTTATGCATGGGTTATATGGTCATAATGGGAGAATTACACCAGTCTGCAGGGCACCAGTACCAGGCCAGCCTGCAGGACACCAGTACCAGGCCAGCCTGCAGGACACCAGTACCAGGCCAGCCTGCAGGATACCAGTACCAGTGTAGAGGTCATTAAGGAGAAACACTCAGTACATGAATACAGAGAGAGGAACAGACAGGGAAACAGACAGAGGAACAGACAGGGGAACAGAGAGAGGAACAGAGAGAGGAACAGACAGGGGAACAGAGAGAAGAACATAAAGAAGAACAGAGAGAGGAACAGACAGGGGAACAGAGAGAGGAACAGAGAGAGGAACAGAGAGAGGAACAGAGAGAGGAACAGACAGGGGAACAGAGAGAGGAACAGAGAGAGGAACAGAGAGAGGAACAGACAGGGGAACAGAGAGAAGAACAGAAAGAAGAACAGAGAGAGGAACAGACAGGGGAACAGAGAGAGGAACAGAGAGAGGAACAGACAGGGGAACAGAGAGAAGAACAGAAAGAAGAACAGAGAGAGGAACAGACAGGGGAACATAGAGAGGAAATGAAAGAAGAACAGAGAGAGGAACAGAGAGGAACAGAGGGAGGAACAGACGGGAACAGAGAGAGGAACAGACGGGAACAGAGAGAGGAACATACAGGGGAACAGAGAGAGGAACAGAGAGGGGAACAGACAGGGGAACAGGGAGAGGGACAGAGAGAGGAACAGAGAGAGGAACAGAGAGAGGAACAGAGAGGGGAACAGAAAGAGGAACAGACAGGGGAACAGAGAGGGGGACAGACAGAGAGAGAAACAGACGGGGGAACAGAGAGAGACCAGACAGGAGAATAGAGAGAGGAACAGACGGGGGAACAGAGAGAGGAACAGACAGGGGATTAGAGAGAGGAACAGACAGGGGGACAGAGAGAGGAACAGACAGGGGAACAGAGAGTGGGACAGACAGAGAGAGAAACAGACAGGGGAACAGAGAGAGACCAGAGAGAGGAACAGACAGGGGAATAGAGAGAGGAACAGACAGGGGGACAGAGAGAGTAACAAACAGGGGAACAGACCGGGTAACAGACAGGGGGACAGAGAGATGAACAGAGAGAGGAACAAAAAGGAGAACAGAGGGCTTTCAGTAACATGGGATTCATTTTTCACACACACTGATGAGGAGTGAACTCGTGGTATTCATCTTTGCCCTACGGAAAAGTAGGAGAGCGGAATGGAGTGTTTGCTTGTGCCCTTTAAATGCTATTAGCCTGAAATATCTATTATCTGACTCTTGAGTTACCTTTACTCACCTGAGTTCTCCCCTGTTGAGGTAAGGCATGGCCTGTGGCTCACAGAACTCATCCCAGAGAACGGCCCAGGCCAAACTAATCAAAGGCATATTAGCGGTAGATTAGCCGTTTGGGCTCGACCTCCAGGTTTACCCAGAATTCAATGAGGGCTTGGTTAATGACTTGGAGCACTGGAACCTGAAGTTATTTGGACTGCTACGCAGCCCAGCTGATTGGATCCCAGGTTGCCGCCAGCAACGGTAGAATATAATCTATTGAGCCAGGGTTATCCCTGCCAGAGATGGAGGAGAGTACCTGGACAGAAGAGCCATACAGTCTTCCTACACACGCACACACACACACACACACACACACACACACACACACACACACACACACACACACACACATACATACACAGAGGAACACACACTCACACACACTCACACACACACATACACAGAGGAACACACACTCACACACACACACACACACATATACATACACAGAGGAACACACACTCTCTCACACACACACACACACACACACACACACACACACAAAGAGACAGAGGCACGCACACACACAGAGAGAAATACACACACTCACATTATTTTGCCAGTGGATACTTTTTAAATGACATTGTGTGTCCGAACCGTTCAGAGAATACTGAATCTGGATTATTCAGTGTAATAAACATCCAATAAGTAAAATTCCTCAGGTTACTAAATCATCTTCCCATATTGCTTTTCTCTCTCTGGCAGTGATGCACTATGATTCCACTGCTCACTTCCCAGTCTTCACTACTGTCTGAATAAAATACGGCCTCTGCTTTGTCTTCTGTTCCCCGATGGCCTTTACTGTCATAGACGCCACTATCCAAAGAAACGTTGACAACGGCATCATGTATAGGCCATCTCAACAGAATCTCCTCTGTTGTTGTTGGTGTTCATGAGATCACAATCCAACACTGTTTTCTATGGTATGATGATTGCATGTGTATTTTGGTGTCAACTGCACTTGAACTCCATGTTGTATTGTGTGTGTGTGTGTGTGTGTGTGTGTGTGTGTGTGTGTGTGTGTGACACCCAGGAGTGTCGTCCTAAGCAGTGGCGGGCCTCCATTCTCCAGAGGAGAGATACATTGTCCATCAGAGAGGTCAAGGAAGACGACATCGGCAACTACACCTGTGAGGTCACCTTCGGTGGCTTTGTGGTGCGCAGGACCACCGAGCTCACTGTCACAGGTAAGATGGAGTGAGGGATGCAGGGGTGTACTTGTTTAGGATATTACTTCTTTGTTCTGCACTGCAGTTCTTCTTTTTCACTTTTCTCCATTCTACTTTTTTGCGATAGTGTTGTATGTTGGTTGTAGGAGATTCTCTTCTTAATTATGCTTGGTTACAGGGTTAATTATGCTTGGTTACAGGGTTAATTATGCTTGGTTACAAGGTTAATTATGCTTGGTTAAAGGGTTAATTAGGCTTGGTTAAAGGGTTAATTAGGCTTGGTTATAGGGTTAATTATGCTTGGTTACAAGGTTAATTATGCTTGGTTAAAGGGTTAATTAGGCTTGGTTAAAGGGTTAATTAGGCTTGGTTAAAGGGTTAATTAGGCTTGGTTAAAGGGTTAATTATGCTTGGTTACAGGGTTAATTATGCTTGGTTATAGGGTTAATTATGCTTGGTTACAGGGTTAATTATGCTTGGTTACAAGGTTAATTATGCTTGGTTAAAGGGTTAATTAGGCTTGGTTATAGGGTTAATTATGCTTGGTTACAGGGTTAATTATGCTTGGTTACAAGGTTAATTAGGCTTGGTTATAGGGTTAATTATGCTTGGTTACAGGGTTAATTATGCTTGGTTACAGGGTTAATTATGTTTGGTTAAAGGGTTAATTATGCTTGGTTATAGAGTTAATTATGCTTGGTTATAGGGTTAATTATGCTTGGTTATAGGGTTAATTATGCTTGGTTATAGGGTTAATTATGCTTGGTTATAGGGTTAATTATGCTTGGTTAAAGGGTTAATTATGCTTGGTTATAGGGTTAATTATGCTTGGTTACAGGGTTAATTATGCTTGGTTAAAGGGTTAATTATGCTTGGTTATAGGGTTAATTATGCTTGGTTACAGGGTTAATTAGGCTTGGTTATAGGGTTAATTATGCTTGGTTACAGGGTTAATTATGCTTGGTTACAGGGTTAATTATGCTTGGTTACAGGGTTAATTATGCTTGGTTAAAGGGTTAATTACGCTTGGTTACAGGGTTAATTATGCTTGGTTACAGGGTTAATTATGCTTGGTTACAGGGTTAATTACGCTTGGTTAAAGGGTTAATTACGCTTGGTTACAGGGTTAATTATGCTTGGTTATAGGGTTAATTATGCTTGGTTACAGGGTTAATTATGCTTGGTTACAGGGTTAATTATGCTTGGTTACAGGGTTAATTATGCTTGGTTAAAGGGTTAATTATGCTTGGTTATAGGGTTAATTATGCTTGGTTACAGGGTTAATTATGCTTGGTTACAGGGTTAATTATGCTTGGTTATAGGGTTAATTACGCTTGGTTACAGGGTTAATTATGCTTGGTTAAAGGGTTAATTATGCTTGGTTACAGGGTTAATTATGCTTGGTTACAGGGTTAATTATGCTTGGTTACAGGGTTAATTATGCTTGGTTACAGGGTTAATTATGCTTGGTTACAGGGTTAATTATGCTTGGTTAAAGGGTTAATTAGGCTTGGTTAAAGGGTTAATTAGGCTTGGTTATAGGGTTAATTATGCTTGGTTACAAGGTTAATTATGCTTGGTTAAAGGGTTAATTAGGCTTGGTTATAGGGTTAATTATGCTTGGTTATAGGGTTAATTATGCTTGGTTATAGGGTTAATTATGCTTGGTTAAAGGGTTAATTATGCTTGGTTACAGGGTTAATTATGCTTGGTTACAAGGTTAATTATGCTTGGTTAAAGGGTTAATTAGGCTTGGTTAAAGGGTTAATTAGGCTTGGTTATAGGGTTAATTATGCTTGGTTACAGGGTTAATTATGCTTGGTTACAAGGTTAATTAGGCTTGGTTATAGGGTTAATTATGCTTGGTTACAGGGTTAATTATGCTTGGTTACAGGGTTTATTATGCTTGGTTAAAGGGTTAATTATGCTTGGTTATAGAGTTAATTATGCTTGGTTATAGGGTTAATTATGCTTGGTTATAGGTTTAATTATGCTTGGTTATAGGGTTAATTATGCTTGGTTACAGGGTTAATTATGCTTGGTTACAGGGTTAATTATGCTTGGTTAAAGGGTTAATTATGCTTGGTTATAGGGTTAATTATGCTTGGTTACAGGGTTAATTATGCTTGGTTAAAGGGTTAATTATGCTTGGTTATAGGGTTAATTATGCTTGGTTACAGGGTTAATTAGGCTTGGTTATAGGGTTAATTATGCTTGGTTACAGGTTTAATTATGCTTGGTTACAGGGTTAATTATGCTTGGTTACAGGGTTAATTATGCTTGGTTAAAGGGTTAATTACGCTTGGTTACAGGGTTAATTATGCTTGGTTACAGGGTTAATTATGCTTGGTTACAGGGTTAATTATGCTTGGTTACAGGGTTAATTACGCTTGGTTAAAGGGTTAATTACGCTTGGTTACAGGGTTAATTATGCTTGGTTATAGGGTTAATTATGCTTGGTTACAGGGTTAATTATGCTTGGTTACAGGGTTAATTATGCTTGGTTACAGGGTTAATTATGCTTGGTTAAAGGGTTAATTATGCTTGGTTATAGGGTTAATTATGCTTGGTTACAGGGTTAATTATGCTTGGTTACAGGGTTAATTATGCTTGGTTACAGGGTTAATTATGCTTGGTTACAGGGTTAATTATGCTTGGTTACAGGGTTAATTACGCTTGGTTACAGGGTTAATTATGCTTGGTTACAGGGTTAATTACGCTTGGTTACAGGGTTAATTACGCTTGGTTACAGGGTTAATTATGCTTGGTTACAGGGTTAATTATGCTTGGTTACAGGTTTAATTATGCTTGGTTACAGGGTTAATTATGCTTGGTTACAGGGTTAATTATGCTTGGTTACAGGATTAATTATGCTTGGTTACAGGGTTAATTATGCTTGGTTACAGGGTTAATTACGCTTGGTTACAGGTTTAATTATGCTTGGTTACAGTCTAATTATGCTTGGTTATAGGGTTAATTATGCTTGGTTACAGGGTTAATTATGCTTGGTTAAAGGGTTAATTATGCTTGGTTACAGGGTTAATTATGCTTGGTTACAGGGTTAATTATGCTTGGTTAAAGGGTTAATTATGCTTGGTTACAGGGTTAATTTTGCTTGGTTACAGGGTTAATTATGCTTGGTTACAGGGTTAATTATGCTTGGTTACAGGGTTAATTACGCTTGGTTACAGGTTTAATTATGCTTGGTTACAGGGTTAATTATGCTTGGTTACAGGGTTAATTATGCTTGGTTAAAGGGTTAATTACGCTTGGTTACAGGGTTAATTACACTTGGTTACAGGGTTAATTATGCTTGGTTACAGGGTTAATTATGCTTGGTTACAGGGTTAATTATGCTTGGTTACAGGGTTAATTATGCTTGGTTACAGGGTTAATTACGCTTGGTTACAGGGTTAATTATTCTTGGTTACAGGGTTAATTATGCTTGGTTACAGGGTTAATTACGCTTGGTTACAGGTTTAATTATGCTTGGTTACAGGGTTAATTATGCTTGGTTACAGGGTTAATTATGCTTGGTTACAGGGTTAATTACGCTTGGTTACAGGGTTAATTATGCTTGGTTACAGGGTTAATTATGCTTGGTTACAGGGTTAATTATGCTTGGTTACAGGGTTAATTATGCTTGGTTACAGGGTTAATTACGCTTGGTTAAAGGGTTAATTACGCTTGGTTACAGGGTTAATTATGCTTTGTTACAGGGTTAATTATGCTTGGTTACAGGGTTAATTATGCTTGGTTACAGGGTTAATTATGCTTGGTTACAGGGTTAATTATGCTTGGTTACAGGGTTAATTATGCTTGGTTACAGGGTTAATTATGCTTGGTTACAGGGTTAATTATGCTTGGTTACAGGGTTAATTATGCTTGGTTACAGGGTTAATTATGCTTGGTTACAGGGTTAATTACGCTTGGTTACAGGGTTAAAACAGAAACAACTCAACGGTTAACACACACACAGACGTCTCTCCACAGTGCTGTGGCCTCCTGCCGGTGTGTTAATTGCTGTTGGAGCGTTGGCCCATAATGCATTTCTTGGTCCAGATCAGCACATTAGCAAGCTGACCACTGAGGCCCCTTGTACACAGACATTTAAAGAGCCAGGACCAAGGTCAAGGACCAATGCACACACAGGCACGCCTACGTGAATAAACACACCCTTGTATACACACACACTTGCATACACACATACTGTACACACACACACGTATGCAAGCACACACACTTGCACGCATGTACGCACACACACACGCAAACATGCACTTACAAGTCCACTGCACATTCTCCACAATGAGACACACAAACACACAGCCGTGCTCAGTCAGCCTTAGCTGCAGGGTGAGATCCAGGGTTGAGGGCACGCTCTACTCGGAGCAGCCCAGGTGTGTGCTCCGCTGGCTGGGCATGAGGCAGTGGAGCATGGGTCTCTGCTGGTTCAACTGTGCTGATTAGGGTGGAAGGAAAGGTTAAACTCTGTTTTTATTTCTCTCTCTCTTTCTTTCTTTCTTTCTTTCCCATTTTTACTCTCTATCAGTCCTCTCTCTCTCTCTACAGCTGATAGGTCGTGACTGGCTTGGTTTGTTCTGTGAAAACCAGGAATCAGAAGAGTCCCTAGCAGCTAAAGGAGTCTATGTAGACCATACTGTTGCTACTGTTTACTAACAATTTCCCTAGGCCTGGTTGAAGGCCTGTGTATTCCAGTGTAGATATGTCTCCATATCTCTGTATATCCTGATATTGATAAGTCTGAACATGAGGCTTGGGCGGTATACCGTATAAACCGCATCCTGTGGTATTTGGAAATAGCCACGGGATGGTTTTTCAATACTGTTTAAACTATTTCTTTGTTTTTTCAATACATTTCAATATTCATATCTACTTTTTAAGTAAATACAGTGCCTTGCGAAAGTATTCGGCCCCCTTGAACTTTGCGACCTTTTGCCACATTTCAGGCTTCAAACATAAAGATATAAAACTGTATTTTTTTGTGAAGAATCAACAACAAGTGGGACACAATCATGAAGTGGAACGACATTTATTGGATATTTCAAACTTTTTTAACAAATCAAAAACTGAAAAATTGGGCGTGCAAAATTATTCAGCCCCCTTAAGTTAATACTTTGTAGCGCCACCTTTTGCTGCGATTACAGCTGTAAGTCGCTTGGGGTATGTCTCTATCAGTTTTGCACATCGAGAGACTGACATTTTTTCCCATTCCTCCTTGCAAAACAGCTCGAGCTCAGTGAGGTTGGATGGAGAGCATTTGTGAAGAGCAGTTTTCAGTTCTTTCCACAGATTCTCGATTGGATTCAGGTCTGGACTTTGACTTGGCCATTCTAACACCTGGATATGTTTATTTTTGAACCATTCCATTGTAGATTTTGCTTTATGTTTTGGATCATTGTCTTGTTGGAAGACAAATCTCCGTCCCAGTCTCAGGTCTTTTGCAGACTCCATCAGGTTTTCTTCCAGAATGGTCCTGTATTTGGCTCCATCCATCTTCCCATCAATTTTAACCATCTTCCCTGTCCCTGCTGAAGAAAAGCAGGCCCAAACCATGATGCTGCCACCACCATGTTTGACAGTGGGGATGGTGTGTTCAGCTGTGTTGCTTTTACGCCAAACATAACATTTTGCATTGTTGCCAAAAGTTCAATTTTGGTTTCATCTGACCAGAGCACCTTCTTCCACATGTTTGGTGCGTCTCCCAGGTGGCTTGTGGCAAACTTTAAACAACACTTTTTATGGATATCTTTAAGAAATGGCTTTCTTCTTGCCACTCTTCTATAAAGGCCAGATTTGTGCAATATACGACTGATTGTTGTCCTATGGACAGAGTCTCCCACCTCAGCTGTAGATCTCTGCAGTTCATCCAGAGTGATCATGGGCCTCTTGGCTGCATCTCTGATCAGTCTTCTCCTTGTATGAGCTGAAAGTTTAGAGGGACGGGCAGGTCTTGGTAGATTTGCAGTGGTCTGATACTCCTTCCATTTCAATATTATCGCTTGCACAGTGCTCCTTGGGATGTTTAAAGCTTGGGAAATCTTTTTGTATCCAAATCCGGCTTTAAACTTCTTCACAACAGTATCTCGGACCTGCCTGGTGTGTTCCTTGTTCTTCATGATGCTCTCTGCGCTTTTAACTGACCTCTGAGACTATCACAGTGCAGGTGCATTTATACGGAGACTTGATTACACACAGGTGGATTGTATTTATCATCATTAGTCATTTAGGTCAACATTGGATCATTCAGAGATCCTCACTGAACTTCTGGAGAGAGTTTGCTGCACTGAAAGTAAAGGGGCTGAATAATTTTGCACGCCCAATTTTTCAGTTTTTGATTTGTTAAAAAAGTTTGAAATGTCCAATAAATGTCGTTCCACTTCATGATTGTGTCCCACTTGTTGTTGATTCTTCACAAAAAAATACAGTTTTATATCTTTATGTTTGAAGCCTGAAATGTGGCAAAAGGTCGCAAAGTTCAAGGGGGCCGAATACTTTCGCAAGGCACTGTACCTGCAGTAAACTGTGCAATCCGTTAGGAGACAAAGGAGATTGCGTTCTTCATTTCACCTGGCACATCATTGTTCATAATGAAGCGTACTGGTAGTCTCCAGTCACATAGTGTTAGTTTACAAGCACACGACAACGAGAGGCCGGAGCCTTGCTAGTCACTCACTGTTGTGCAGCACTCGCCATGTGATCTAGTTACAGCATAGAGTTCACAACTTCATGTTTGCCTGCTAGATATCTCATAACTATTAAGTTAACTGTCTAAAATGCTCTGCAGTTGATCATTTGGTTTGGTCATTTATTAGCTAGTTAGCTGTCTACCTAAGTGGTTAGTTTCTTCCAAAATCAATCTTCGCTTGGTAACATCAGAGAATCCCCTCCTGGATCAAGAGCCTTGCTGTCTAATATTTGTTTTGTCCGTACAGCAAACTGTGAGTAGTATTTTTTTAGTTACTTGTATAACTTTATGAGTTGGGATTTCTGTCCTGCAAATAGTTTAGGTCAAAGACTGTATAAAATGTTCGCAGTGCGTTTGTTAGCATTTAGTTAGCATTCTCTATGGCATTCTACATATATTTGTTAGCATTGCTAACTTTTGGGGTTTGAAAAGTGTCAGAGGTGGTATTACTCAATATTCCGGGATCGCACAAGGTCGGTATGAAGGTATAACAAGTTGAATACCTCCCAAGCCAAGCTGAATACCTCCCAAGCCAAGCTGAATACCTCCCAAGCCAAGCTGAATACCTCCCAAGCCAAGCGGGATACCTCCCAAGCCAAGCTGAAAGCCACACCTTTCTCACTGAGCTGGAACAGGGAGATATACACTTCTCCAACAACACCTCCTGTTGGACAAGGCAGGGACGTGATCCCGGAAGCCAAGCTTCCTAATAGGTCATTGATGACCAGTGTTTTGTCCCCGGAAGAGCTCAATAAGAATGAGGCCGATAGGAAATAGATATACAACAATCCCCTTTATCACCGCTCACATCACGGCTGTGTGTGTGACTGTATGTGTGTCCGAGTGCTCGTGTGTGCAGTGTACCACTGTGTGTGTATGTGTGTGTAGTACTGTATGTTCAGCACGGTGTGTTCTGCATGTCGGATTGCTTGTGTGTTCATTTATTTCTACTGTGTGTGCAGTGTGTACTGTAGAGTATGTCATGTGTGTGTGTGTGTTTCTGCGTGTGTGCTTCTGTGCGTGTGTCTATGTCAATCAAATTAATTCAATCAAATGTATTTATGAAGCCCTTTTTACATCAGCCGATGTCACAAAGTGCTGTACAGAAACCCAGCCTAAAACCCCAAACAGCAAGCAATGCAGGTGTAGAAGCACGTGTGTGTGTTTGTTAGCATGTCAGTGTGACCTCAATGTAATGGTCGAGGCCATAAAAACTTTATGGAGGTTATAAATACAGAGCTTCCTGCCTAATGACATAGAGGAGAGATGGGGGAGGGGGGGAGGGAGGGAGGGAGAGAGAGAGAGAGAGGGAGAGAGAGAGAGACAGACAGAGACAGATAGAGACAGAGAGAGAGAGAGAGAGAGAGGGAGAGAGAGAGAGACAGACAGACAGAGACAGATAGAGACAGAGAGAGAGAGAGAGAGAGAGAGAGAGAGAGAGAGAGACAAAGAGAGAGAGAGAGAGACAGAGAGAGACAGAGCGAGACAGAGAGAGACAGAAAGAGACAGAGAGACAGAGAGAGACAGAGAGAGACAGAGCGAGACAGAGAGAGACAGAAAGAGACAGAGAGACAGAGTGAGAGAGGGAGAGAGAGAGAGAGAGACAGACAGAGACAGATAGAGACAGAGAGAGAGAGAGAGAGAGAGAGAGAGAGAGAGACAAAGAGAGAGAGAGAGAGACAGAGAGAGACAGAGAGAGAGACAGAAAGAGACAGAGAGACAGAGAGAGAGAGGTAAACAAAGTGTTAAATGTAACATAGTGTAGCACTTTTTCTCTTTCACAGTCCATCTTTCGCAGTCTTTTTGTGTCAGTGTAGAGGTTGATAGCTAAAGCTCTCACATCCTCTCTGCATGTCTGCCTAGTATATTTGATGTCACAGCTCCTAGGTTCTGACACAAACATGCTGGCCTCATAGGAGGAACTAGAAGCCTTCTGAAATCAAATGTACTGTCAACACACACACACACACACACACACACACACACACACACACACACACACACACACACACACACACACACACACACACACACACACACACACACACACACACACACACACACACACACACACACTGCCTGAGGTCTCTCTTCATGTTCACAGTAATGGAGTGTCAGTGACTTGTCAAAAACAAGGGGGAAGTAATTGTGTGTGACACACAAGTCTCACAGTGTGGTGTGTTCCCTATCCTAACCTTAACCATTAGGGGATGACAAAATACATGATGCTGGATCCGTTGTTGGGGGTAACTAAACTCTGACCATCCTGATAGTGTAAGTGAAGTCTTCACAACAAACCACACATCTCCAGTCATTGTGGGCTGCAGTCCTGCTGGTTTTCCATGTCCAGGTAGGTAACAACCTGTCCTGGCTGGATGGTTACTTTGGCACGGCACGTGCGGGGCGCAGGCACAGGACGCACTGGGCTGTGCAGACGCACCGGAGACACAGAGCGCAGAGCCGGCGCAGGATATCCTGGGCCGTAGAGACATACTGGCGGCCAGATGTGCTGAGCCGGCACCCTCCGACCTGGCTGGATGCCCACTCTAGCCCGGCCGATTCGGGGAGCTGGAAGGTAGCGCACCGGGCTGTGAACACGCACTGGAGACACCGTGCGCTCCACCGCATAACACGGGGCCTGACCAGTACGACGCTCACCACGGTAAGCACGGGGAGTTGGCTCAGGTCTCCCACCTGACTCTGCCACACTCCCCATGTGCCTCCCCCAAAATGTTTTGGGGCTGCCTCTCGTGCCTGCTCCATTGCCGTGACTCCTGGTAGCGAAATTGTTCCTCCCTCGCTACTTCAGCCTGTTTCCATGGTAGGGTCTTGTCCCCTGCCATAACCTCCTCCCATGTCCAAGATGTCCTCCATTCTCCCTTGTCCCGGGCCCAGGATCCCTGGCTCCTCCTGGCCACGCTGCTTGGTCCCTTGGTGGTGGGTAGTTCTGTCACGGCCGTCAAAAGAAGTGGACCAAAGTGTAGCGTGGTGAGCGTACATTTTCCTTTTTATTTAAAATGTCGTGGACGGGGATGGCGGATGCTTGCCAAGGCGTTGTGGACGGGGATGGCAGATGCTTGCTAAGGTGTTGTGGACAGGGATGGTGGATGCTTGCCAAGGTGTTGTAGACGGGGATGGGGGATGCTTGCCAGGTGTTGTGGATGGGGATGGCGGATGCTTGCCAAGGTGTTGTAGACGGGGATGGGGGATGCTTGCCAAGGTGTTGTAGACGGGGATGGCGGATGCTTGCTAAGGTGTTGTAGACGGGGATGGCGGATGCTTGCTTAAGCGTTGTAGACGGGGATGGCGGATGCTTGCCAAGGTGTTGTAGACGGGGATGGCGGATGCTTGCTAAGGTGTTGTAAACGGGGATGGCGGATGCTTGCTAAGGCGTTGTGGATGGGGATGGCAGATGCTTGCTAAGGTGTTGTGGATGGAGATGGCAGATGCTTGCCAAGGCGTTGTGGACGGGGATGGCAGATGCTTGCTAAGGTGTTGTAAACGGGGATGGCGGATGCTTGCCAAGGCGTTGTGGACGGGGATGGCGGATGCTTGCTTAAGCGTTGTAGACGGGGATGGCGGATGCTTGCCAAGGTGTTGTAGACGGGGATGGCGGATGCTTGCTAAGGTGTTGTAAACGGGGATGGCGGATGCTTGCTAAGGCGTTGTGGACGGGGATGGCAGATGCTTGCTAAGGTGTTGTGGATGGAGATGGCGGATGCTTGCCAAGGCGTTGTGGACGGGGATGGCAGATGCTTGCTAAGGTGTTGTAAACGGGGATGGCGGATGCTTGCCAAGGCGTTGTGGACGGGGATGGCGGATGCTTGCTAAGGTGTTGTAGACGGGGATGGCGGATGCTTGCTAAGGTGTTGTAAACGGGGATGGCGGATGCTTGCTAAGGTGTTGTAGACGGGGATGGCGGATGCTTGCTAAGGTGTTGTGGATGGAGATGGCGGATGCTTGCTAAGGTGTTGTGGACGGGGATGGCGGATGCTTGCTAAGGTGTTGTAGACGGGGATGGCGGATGCTTGCTAAGGTGTTGTAAACGGGGATGGCGGATGCTTGCTAAGGTGTTGTAAACGGGGATGGCGGATGCCTGCTAAGGTGTTGTAGACGGGGATGGCGGATGCTTGCTTAAGCGTTGTAGACGGGGATGGCGGATGCTTGCCAAGGTGTTGTGGATGGAGATGGCGGATGCTTGCCAAGGCGTTGTGGACGGGGATGGCAGATGCTTGCTAAGGTGTTGTAGACGGGGATGGCGGATGCTTGCTAAGGCGTTGTGGACGGGGATGGCGGATGCTTGCTAAGGTGTTGTAGACGTGGATGGCGGATGCTTGCTAAGGTGTTGTAGACGGGGATGGCGGATGCTTGCTAAGGCGTTGTGGACGGGGATGGCGGATGCTTGCTAAGGTGTTGTGGATGGGGATGGCGGATGCTTGCTAAGGCATTTTGGACGGGGATTGCGGATGCTTGCTAAGGCGTTGTAGAAGGGGATGGCGGATGCTTGCCAAGGTGTTGTAGACGGGGATGGCGGATGCTTGCTAAGGTGTTGTGGATGGAGATGGCGGATGCTTGCTAAGGTGTTGTGGACGGGGATTGAGGATGCTTGCTAAGGTGTTGTGGACGGGGATTGAGGATGCTTGCTAAGGCGTTGTAGACGGGGATGGCGGATGCTTGCCAAGGTGTTGTAGACGGGGATGGCGGATGCTTGCTAAGGCGTTGTAGACGGGGATGGCGGATGCTTGCCAAGGTGTTGTAGACGGGGATGGCGGATGCTTGCTAAGGTGTTGTGGATGGAGATGGCGGATGCTTGCCAAGACGTTGTGGACGGGGATGACAGATTCTTGCTAAGGTGTTGTAAACGGGGATGGCGGATGCTTGCTAAGGTGTTGTGGACGGGGATTGAGGATGCTTGCTAAGGTGTTGTGGACGGGGATTGAGGATGCTTGCTAAGGTGTTGTAGACGGGGATGGTGGATGCTTGCTAAGGCGTTGTAGATGGGGATGGCGGATGCTTGCTAAGGTGTTGTAAACGGGGATGGCGGATGCTTGCTAAGGCGTTGTGGACGGGGATGGCGGATGCTTGCTAAGGTGTTGTAAACGGGGATGGCGGATGCTTGCTAAGGCGTTGTGGACGGGGATGGCGGATGCTTGCTAAGGTGTTGTAGACGGGTATGGCGGATGCTTGCTAAGGTGTTGTGGATGGAGATGGCGGATGCTTGCCAAGGCGTTGTGGATGGAGATGGCGGATGCTTGCCAAGGCGTTGTGGACGGGGATGGCAGATGCTTGCTAAGGTGTTGTGGATGGAGATGGCGGATGCTTGCTAAGGTGTTGTGGACGGGGATAGTGGATGCTTGCTAAGGCGTTGTAGACGGGGATGGCGGATGCTTGCTAAGGTGTTGTGGATGGAGTTGGCGGATGCTTGCCAAGGCGTTGTGGACGGGGATGGCAGATGCTTGCTAAGGTGTTGTGGACGGGGATGGTGGATGCTTGCCAAGGTGTTGTGGACGGGGATGGCGGATGCTTGCTAAGGTGTTGTGGACGGGGATATTGGATGCTTGCTAAGGTGTTGTGGACGGGGATAGTGGATGCGTGCCTAGGTGTTGTGGATGGAGATTGAGGATGTTTGCTAAGGTGTTGTGGACAGGGATGGAGGATGCTTGCTAAGGTGTTGTGGACGGGGATAGTGGATGCTTGCTAAGGTGTTGTGGACGGGGATAGTGGATGCGTGCCTAGGTGTTGTGGATGGAGATTGAGGATGTTTGCTAAGGTGTTGTGGACAGGGATGGAGGATGCTTGCTAAGGCGTTGTAGACGGGGATGGCGGATGCTTGCTAAGGCGTTGTAGACGGGGATGGTGGATGCTTGCTAAGGTGTTGTGGACAGGGATGGTGGATGCTTGCTAAGGTGTTGTGGACGGGGATGGGGGATGCTTGCTAAGGTGTTGTGGACGGGGATGGGGGATGCTTGCTAAGGTGTTGTGGACGGGGATAGTGGATGCTTGCTAAGGCGTTCTAGATGGGGATGGGGGATGCTTGCTAAGGTGTTGTGGACGGGGATGGGGGATGCTTGCTAAGGTGTTGTGGACGGGGATAGTGGATGCTTGCTAAGGCGTTCTAGACGGGGATGGGGGATGCTTGCTAAGGTGTTGTGGACGGGGATGGCGGATGCTTGCTAAGGTGTTGTGGACGGGGATGGCGGATGCTTGCTAAGGTGTTGTGGACGGGGATTGAGGATGCTTGCTAAGGTGTTGTAGATGGGGATGGCGGATGCTTGCTAAGGTGTTGTGGACGGGGATAGTGGATGCTTGCTAAGGTGTTTATTTAATAGGCTAGGAGGATGGAGGAGGTTATCAAGTTGAACTGGTCTTATACACAGTGCAATAAAGACTGCCCTTCGCTGTGATCCTCATTTGATCTGGTGAGAGTGTACAGTCTCTCTTTTTTACCCTTATTTTACCAGGTAACTTGACTGAGAACACATTCTCATTTACAGCAACGGCCAGGGGAATAGTTACAGGGGAGAGGAGGGGGGATGAATGAGACAATTGGAAGCTGGGGATGATTAGGTGACCATGATGGTATGAGGGCCAGATTGGGAATTTATCCAGGACACCGGGGCTAACAACCCAACTCTTACACTATGTGTCATGGGATCTTTAGTGACCTCAGAGAGTAAGGACATCAATTTAACGTCCCATCCGAAAGCCGGCACCCTACACAGGGCAGTGTCAATCACTGCCCTGGGGAATTGGGATATTTTTTTAGATCAGAGGAAAGAGTGCCTCCTACTGGCCCTCCACATCACTCCCAGCAGCATCTGGTCTCCCAGCCAGGACGAACACTGATTAGCTTCAGAGGCAAGCCAGTAGTGGGATGCAGGGTTGTATGCTGCTGGCAAACTGTATGTATGTACTTTGTGTGTGTGTGTGTGTGTGTGTGTGTGTGTGTGTGTGTGTGTGTGTGTGTGTGTGTGTGTGTGTGTGTGTGTGTGTGTGTGTGTGTGTGTGTGTGTGTGTGTGTGTGTGTGTGTGTGTGTGTGTGTGTGTGAATTTATCCAGAATAATAGTTTTAAAGACACTGGGACAATGGGTCCACCTCAGCCTAATATACAGTGCCTTGCGAAAGTATTCGGCCCCCTTGAACTTTGCGACCTTTTGCCACATTTCAGGCTTCAAACATAAAGATATAAAACTGTATTTTTTTGTGAAGAATCAACAACAAGTGGGACACAATCATGAAGTGGAACGACATTTATTGGATATTTCAAACTTTTTTAACAAATCAAAAACTGAAAAATTGGGCGTGCAAAATTATTCAGCCCCTTTACTTTCAGTGCAGCAAACTCTCTCCAGAAGTTCAGTGAGGATCTCTGAATGATCCAATGTTGACCTAAATGACTAATGATTATAAATACAATCCACCTGTGTGTAATCAAGTCTCCGTATAAATGCACCTGCACTGTGATAATCTCAGAGGTCCGTCAAAAGCGCAGAGAGCATCATGAAGAACAAGGAACACACCAGGCAGGTCCGAGATACTGTTGTGAAGAAGTTTAAAGCCGGATTTGGATACAAAAAGATTTCCCAAGCTTTAAACATCCCAAGGAGCACTGTGCAAGCGATAATATTGAAATGGAAGGAGTATCAGACCACTGCAAATCTACCAAGACCTGGCTGTCCCTCTAAGCTTTCAGCTCATACAAGGAGAAGACTGATCGGAGATGCAGCCAAGAGGCCCATGATCTCTCTGGATGAACTGCAGAGATCTACAGCTGAGGTGGGAGACTCTGTCCATAGGACAACAATCAGTCGTATATTGCACAAATCTGGCCTTTATGGAAGAGTGGCAAGAAGAAAGCCATTTCTTAAAGATGTCCATAAAAAGTGTAGTTTAAAGTTTGCCACAAACCACCTGGGAGACACACCAAACATGTGGAAGAAGGTGCTCTGGTCAGATGAAACCAAAATTGAACTTTTTGGCAACAATGCAAAACGTTATGTTTGGCGTAAAAGCAACACAGCTGAACACACCATCCCCACTGTCAAACATGGTGGTGGCAGCATCATGGTTTGGGCCTGCTTTTCTTCAGCAGGGACAGGGAAGATGGTTAAAATTGATGGGAAGATGGATGGAGCCAAATACAGGACCATTCTGGAAGAAAACCTGATGGAGTCTGCAAAAGACCTGAGACTGGGACGGAGATTTGTCTTCCAACAAGACAATGATCCAAAACATAAAGCAAAATCTACAATGGAATGGTTCAAAAATAAACATATCCAGGTGTTAGAATGGCCAAATCAAAGTCCAGACCTGAATCCAATCGAGAATCTGTGGAAAGAACTGAAAACTGCTGTTCACAAATGCTCTCCATCCAACCTCACTGAGCTCGAGCTGTTTTGCAAGGAGGAATGGGAAAAAATGTCAGTCTCTCGATGTGCAAAACTGATAGAGACATACACCAAGCGACTTACAGCTGTAATCACAGCAAAAGGTGGCGCTACAAAGTATTAACTTAAGGGGGCTGAATAATTTTGCACGCCCAATTTTTCAGTTTTTGATTTGTTAAAAAAGTTTGAAATATCCAATAAATGTCGTTCCACTTCATGATTGTGTCCCACTTGTTGTTGATTCTTCACAAAAAAATACAGTTTTATATCTTTATGTTTGAAGCCTGAAATGTGGCAAAAGGTCGCAAAGTTCAAGGGGGGCGAATACTTTCGCAAGGCACTGTACTTCCTTATCTCTCCCAAGTTGGGGTTTAGAGGCCCATAGGAAGATACAAGAGAGGGTCTTCTCCTGTACTACTAGAACAGACCTTGGTGTGTCTGTGTATACTTGAGGGCACACGTGCGGGTGTAGAGACTGTGTGTGCGCTGGTGTGTTTGTGTTGAGTGATACTCTTGGTATTTAATAGAACATCTGAATGATTTCTATTCATTTCTCCAGTTCTCCCTCATGGTGGGATGGTGATGCTGTAATGCTATAACACCAGATAAATGTCCTGTTCACAAGATATGTTGCTCTCTCTCTCTTCTGCAGGGAGACAGATATAGTAGAGGAGAAAATGAGAGAGAGAGAGAGAGAGAGTGAGAGAGAGATTATCCATTCGACAGGGGAAAGCAGAAATAGTTTGTGTGTTTGTGTTTGTATTCTGCACACTCCTGTGTGTATGAGAGTGTACTTGTGTGTGCTCTGCATGTTCCATGTGCTCTGCGCATGTGTGTGTGTACATGACTCTAAACACACTATTATCCCAGTCGTAATCCAACAAGATCTCACGGTTTGACTTCAGTAATCAAAGTTGCTGTATTCCAAAAATTAAAGGAGAGCCACACACTCTAGGAGCTCAGATGCAATAATTCAATGACCAATGTTTCGACAGACAAGCTGTCTTCATCAGAGTCTAATGACTAACACTGCGGGGTGACTAGTTTATATAGTGTCAAAGGACACACACGTGTCTGTAATCATGGTCGGGTGTGGCCTGATATCATTGGTTAATTCTCAGATATAAAAATAACATATCAAAAACATGAATGATAGCATGCGATCACAGATACAATGTGGCTACATTACATACGCCTATAAACATTTACAATGAATAGCAAAATCACAATAATCACAAGAATGTCTTCAGATCAAAGTCTACGTTGAGACCGAAGGAAGCAAGGGTCTTTAAATGAAAGATCCAGACAGGCTCTCGTTTTAACAATAAATTGTCGCGGTCACCCCCTCTCCTAGGGAGGGTGACATGTTCGATGCCAATATAAACTAGGGACGAAATCGAGTGGTTCGCTTCCAAAAAGTGGGCCGCAACTGGATAAGTCTGGTTTTTAACCCTAATGGTGCTACGATGCTCCAAGATTAGTACTTTTTATTCACGCTTTGTTTCACCTACATCATTTTTACCACAAGGACAAGTTCTAAGATAAATAACTGCCTTAGTGGAGCACGTGATAACACCTTTTATTGGGATCTGTTTCCCTGTTTGGGGGTGTTTGAAGGATCTACATTTATAAGTGCCATTGCATTGAGCACAGCCATTACACTTGTAGTTTCCATCCAGTAGGGGCGCAAATAGACATTGTGCAGGGATATCTTGTGCTGGTAAAATCAGAGTTTACCAATTGATCTCTGAGATTTCTGCCCCGCGAGAATACGACCATGGGAAGGACCGAAAACACATTACCGATACTGTCGGTAATGTGCAAATGTTTGTGAACGATTCCCTTCATTTGTTCACAGCACTTTGAATAGCAGGCAATTAGAATGCAAGAATGCTTCTTTTTGTGAGACTGTCCTTGAAAAAGATCATGTCTCGGTTTGTTTTGAATTTTCTCATTTGGCAGTATTAATCTAACCATTTTGGCAGTATTAATCTAACCATTTTGGCAGTATTAATCTAACCATTTTGGCAGTATTAATCTAGCCATTTTGGCAGTATTAAT
>NC_048567.1:71495599-71553099 GCF_013265735.2 Oncorhynchus mykiss
TCTCTCTTTCTCTCTCTCTCCACCTCTCTCTATCTCTCTCTTTCCATATATTCTCTCCCTCTCTCTCTGTCTCTCTCTCTCCACATCTCTCTCTCTATCTCTATTATTTTGTTATTGTGGTGCTTCAGTCTGTCTCCAGTGGCTCTGTGAATATCTGACCCAAAACATAGAGAGCATTCTAGAGTGTCAGACACAGTGTCAGTCAGAGACTGTACTCTACTGTATGTTTCCCCCAGGCGAATGGTAGTGTTTCATGTGTTTAATGACTCAACAAGCACTCATTTGGGCTTATTGTCATAAATCTATCACTTGGCAGTCTCTCTCTCCCTCCCTCTCCCTCCATCTTTTATTTGGTTTCTAATGAAGTGACCGTCTTAGGCATATGGATGCCCGCCCGCCCCCTCAACATATCTACCTCCCCCCTCTCGCTGTCTGTGCCGTCTGTCTAATAGTAATTGGCCCCCTGCCTCCAGCCTCTCTCTTTCCTCTCCGAACCATTTGGATAGCCAGATTATGTCTAAATACTTATTAACACACTATCCATTGGTTTTATTACAGGTCAACAAAGATTCATTATCAATAGCATTTTTCGAGAAAACATTATTTTTCGAGAGACCTTTGGACTGGTGACACGTCCCTGTATGTAATGCAGTGAATTCCTCGAGAAGACTATTGTAGTGGAAACGGGTTTGTGCGTCCTGATGTTATGTAAACCATGCTCTGATATGCTTCTACTTCCAGTATATGTATTCTTTGTAAATATTATCTGTAAATAGTTACATTTTTCTCTATGGTACTGGCCACCTTCTTCTGAGATGACATGCCAATTAGAGGCCTCCCTTTCACTGCCCTCATCTCACCGTTTAAAAAAAAGATTTGTTTGTATTTGAAACTCCGCTTAGTTTCAGTTAGTTTTCAGACTTAATTTCCTCGTTTTTATACAGTTTCAGTTTGATAAAAAACATTTCCATTTTATTTTTTATATTATTTACTTTTTTGGTTTAAGTGTTAGTGAAAAATAGGCAAGGCGGATCTGGGAGGACCATGTAGAAGGGGCACTAGTAGAGAGATATAGGTGCCAGTGGATACAGTTCAGCCACCACAGGTCTGTCTGGGGAAGAACATGTCAGATGTCTTCAGAACAGGTTTACACCCTATCCTTTTTTACAGGTAGGGACAAAAGGTAGCCTTGTGCATGAGATGCTAGGAGCCATTTATGTGTTGTAGGACAATAGCAGGCCTACTCCAGTGCTCTTTGAGATGGTCACACATTTCCTAGGTGGCAAAGGTCCGGATGGATGTAGTCATTTATCGTCAGTTTAAAGCTCATTTTCTGCAATTCTACACATTTTGCCATCAAGCGAAGAGAACAGTTTGCAGTTTTAAAGCTAATTTCCTGCAATTCAAATACAATTCCCAACTTATACCTGTTCATATGATACCAGGAGTAGAAATCCTGACCAAATTCCCCAAATAAAATAATAACTGTCCTCACTGTCCTCACCTTGTCTTTATCCTGAAATTCTTTGTGTGCTGTACAGATGAACTTTGAGGTTGGTTGCCTTTGGATTGTTTTCCCTGATAGATAGTGATTGTGATGTACAAGCTAGGCCTATTTGAAACATCGCCATCTACTGGCAGCATTTACCCAACAGATTCAGAAGCTCAAAATCTCCAATAGAACGTTGTTTAAAAAACCCATTACATTTTTGCCCAAAGTTAGAAGGAAAAAGTACTAAAACTGAACATAATTCTTCATGGTTTTTATTTTATTCTAGTTTGTTTTTAGTCAAAGATAATAGTTTCAGTATAGTTTTTGTTTTTATAATGTTTTAATGAACAAGTTTTCCAATTTTAGTTTTTATTTTACAGTTTCTGTTTTTGTTTACTGTGATAACTTTGGTCAAGAGCAAGTGTATTATTAAAGAAAATCTGTGACTTTCGTTGACCCTGAGATGAGAGGAAGATGGAGGTCAATTATAAGACATAGTGTCTCTGTCTCATTAGCCAGTCCCCTTAGAAAGGCTATTCTGGAACCTTCTCATCCAATTAAAATATAAGAATGGGACCATGAACAATCACACTCAGACCAGGAGAGAGGAAGGGGAGTGAGGGAGGAGAAGTAAGAGAACGCCCAATCTTCTTTTCATCTCCTACTCAGGGTACTTTGAATTTACGAAGAGGTTTCAGGTGTGTGTTTGTCCTCCCCATCCCTCTTCCCCCTTTCTATCTCAAGTCCTCTCTTCCTTACATGTAGTACATGGTACATAAACACCTGACATAATATGGCAGTATTTCTTTTGTAGAGCGTTGAGGTTTTCAAAATGAGCCTTTTATCCTTCAGTCTAGTCTAATGTGTCTAGTCTAATGTGTCTGTGAAGCACTGACATAACTGTCCTGATCATTTCTCTTCCTACCACTTCCCTGGTTCACAATGAGATGCACACTGAGCAGTCCTCTCTCCTTCCTCTCTTTCTTTCCCTCTCTTTCTCCCTTTTCCTCACTTTCATAGGAGATCAAGAATATCATTTGAGGGTATATGAGGTGGCATTGTGTGTGCGTGCGTGCGTGTGTGCGTGCGTCTGAAAAGTGAGGCTGTGTTTGGGTCTTCTGGAAATGCAAGGCAGGTTGGGTGCCAGGTTGGAAGAGGAAAGTTCATTGCCAAGCCAGGCCCTTCAAGCTCTCCTCACCCACACAGTTACGCTCAGACTCCTTCCCTCTTTCTCTCCCTTTCTCTTCTCTCCAGCTAGCTGAGAAGCATGGCAGCTCCCATTTTACCTCCCATTTACTCTCTCATACTGATATATATATATAATATATTCTCCTAGCCCACTTTTCACTCCTACTTAGCCAGTGATGATGTAGACTTTTTCCTCTAACCATGTATTTTTTGTCTATGAGGAAATGATGTATACAGCTGACTTTAGATCAGAGACTAGAAGAAGTATCAGCCTAGTTCCTGTGGCCCATGGAGTGTTAGCTCCTCCCAAGGTGGATCTGTCTCTGAGGAGGACCAGTATCAGCCTAGTTCCTGTGGCCCATGGAGTGTTAGCTCCTCCCAAGGTGGATCTGTCTCTGAGGAGGACCAGTATCACCCTAGTTCCTATGGCCCATGGAGTTTTAGCGCCTCCCAAGGTGGATCTGTCTCTGAGGACCAATATCAGCCATCACATCCCCTCTTTCCCTCTCTCCCTCTCTCTCCACCTCATCCTGTCTCCCCTCTCTCCTCTCCACCTCCTCCTCTCTTTCTTCCTCTGTTCCTCAGAGTGATACATTGAGGGAACAGGTAATTACCTGGAGCAGAATCTATCAACCCCTCTCTTTTTCTCTCTCTCCTTCTCCCTATCTTATTATATCCTCTCTACTGATGCACATTCCCTCTGATTTTTCTCCAATACACCCTTTCTCTCTTTAAATGACCTGGCCTTTCTCTCAGTACTTCAGTTAGCCTCGTTGAGAAGTAGGCCCTAAAAAGGAAGCCTGGGGAAGTCCATGGCACAATAATGCATGACGACTCAGATATTAAACTTTTTTTTAAGGTCACTGTTACAACTACTTCTCGTACAAAGTCATGTATACTTAGAGGTCATTTGGAAAGAATTGGTATATGTCTTCAAGGTAATCGTCCCAGAGCAATACCGAAGTATTTGATGCAAGAACTGAGAACACCAAGTTCCAATGAACTTGAAGCTTTCCATCTTATCCACTACTGTCCCGTCAATGTGGATAGGGGGGTGCTCCCTCTGCTGTTTCCTGAAGTCCACAGCAGTATACCACCCTGCATATTGATAAGGGAGCTGACCAAGAACCTGATGGTCACTCTGACAGAGCTCCAGAGTTCCTCTGTGGAGATGGGAGAACCTTCCAGAAGGACAACCATCTCTGCAGCAATCCACCTATCAGGCCTTTGTGGTAGAGTGGCCAGACGGAAGCCACTTCTCAGTAATGACAGCCAACTTGGAGTTTGCCAAAAGGCACCTAAAGACTCTCAGGCCATGAGAAACAACATTCTCTGGTCTGACGAAACCAAGATTGAACTCTTTGGTCTGAATGCCAAGCGTCACGTCTGGAGGAACCTGCCCCCATCCCTACGGTGAAGCATGGTGGTGGCAGCATCATGCTGTGGGGATGTTTTTCAGTGGCAGAGACTGGGAGACTAGTCAGGATTGTGGGAAAGATGAACGAAGCAAAGTACAGAGAGATCCTTGATGAAAACCTGTTCCAAGTCACATCTTGGCCCACTCTATACTTTAGACAGGCGAACTGAAAAGTATGAGTGAGTATTAGAACAAATCTTTAAGCTGAATGATTTATTTACTGTGTGTGTATGGCATACATTCTACCCACAGGGAGGAGGTGAGGGCCCTCGGAGTGTGGTGTCAGGAAAATAACCTCACACTCAATGTCAACAAAACAATGGAGGTGATCGTGGACTTCAGGAAACAGCAGAGGGAGCACCCCCCTATCCACATCGACGGGACAGTAGTGGAGAGGGTAGTAAGTTTTAAGTTCCTCGGCGTACACATCACGGACAAACTGAATTGGTCCACCCACACAGACAGCGCTGTGAAGAAGGCGCAGCAGCGCCTCTTCAACCTCAGGAGGCTGAAGAAATTTGGCTTGTCACCAAAAGCACTCACAAACTTTTACAGATGCACAATCGAGAGCATCCTGTCGGGCTGTATCACCGCTTGGTACGGCAACTGCTCCGCCCACAACCGCAAGGCTCTCCAGAGGGTAATGAGGTCTGCATAACGCATCACCGGGGGCAAACTACCTGCCCTCCAGAACACCTACACCACCCGATGTCACAGGAAGGCCATAAAGATCATCAAGGACAAAACCACCCAAGCCACTGCCTGTTCACCCCGCTATCATCCAGAAGGCGAGGTCAGTACAGGTGCATCAAAGCAGGAACCAATGCCACTTAATATAATGTTTACATACCCTACATTGCTCATCTCATATGTATATACTGTACTCGATACCATCTACTGCATCTTGCCTATGCCGTTCTGTACCATCACTCATTCATATATCTTTATGTACATATTCTTTATCCCTTTACACTTGTGTGTATAAGTTAGCAGTTGTGGAATTGTTAGGTTAGATTACTCGTTGGTTACTACTGCAGTGTCGAAACTAGAAGCATTTCGCTACACCCGCACTAACATTTGCTAACCATGTGTAATAACATTTGATTTGATTTGATTTTATTTCCCAAACAGCTCAATGGCAAAGGGGCCTGTTTCCACAACAATAATATCCTAGACTATATACCATAAGTCTTTTGAAGTGATAGACAATGAGACTATGCCTACAGTATTAATCAACACAGCATGTGAAAGTCCTCATGTATACACAGTCATGTTTTCCCAACACTGAATCATCATCACAATCATCATCACTCAAGTGTTCATCATCCAGTGGTGATAGACAGTAGGGCTATTGCATCTCATGTCAGTAATGGGCAGAGCAGAAAACAATGTCCTCAATTCAGAAAAGTAAGGGAATAGCGCTCAGAATGTTGTCAATGATTTTGTCAGGGTTACCCTCATTGGCTGATGTGCAATAAACAGAAACACTCCCATGAACACCTGTGTATTCCATATCAAGTTTAAGGTCATGTCATTTCTCTCTCAGCTATTGCCTAAGCTCTTCACTGACCAGCCTACAGTATATCTTGGTAGTAATTGTTGTTCTGCAATCCTCTCCTAAGGACTTGAATTGCCCTCACTTATGTCCTTGCAGTTGCATGAGGTAGCATAGTTGTCACAGCAGTCATGTTTGGTGATATTAGTTGTGTTACGTCATCAGCAAAGAGCTGTAACAGTTTGACCTGCCTGCAGCTGGTACTGTTTGACTCATAAAGTCTCATCTTATCCGAACCTCCAACAATCTGTCTTCCATGGTACAGGATAAGTGATTGTGAGCTTGTGCCGCTACCCCCTTCCCTCCTATCACCCTCCATTATGTTCTCTATGAGCTTTGTGGCTCTGTGGCTTTGATAAATAAAATAGCATTGATGTCTTCTTCATATTCATGTTATATGAATGGTCAGGATCAAACTGAACAGAGGGGGGGTTACAGTACACACACACACACATACACACACACACACACACACACACACAGTACAGCAGAGTACATTTTAAAGCAGTGCTACCGGTGGCTCCTCCATTGTTTTAGACTCAGCTCTACTTCATTATTCTGCATTTTCACAGGAAAATCTCAGTTAAATCTTTCATTCGGGGCCTTTAATTTTCTGTGGGAAATATCTCTTGAATCTTTAATTCAGGGCCTTTACTTTTCACGAGGACATATGTGTTAAATCTTTCAATTGGGGCCTTTAATTTTCACAGGAAAATATATCGTAAATCTTTAATTCAGGGCCTTTACTTTTCACAGGAAAATATATCGTAAATCTTTAATTCAGAGACTTTACTTTTTACTGGGAAATGTTTGTTGAATATTTACAGTGCATTCGGAAAGTATTCATACCCCTTTACTTTTTCCACATTTTGTTACGTTTATTTATTCTAAAATGTATTAAATTAATGGTTTTCCTCATCAATCTATACCCCAAATTGACAAAGCGAAAACATGTTTAAGAAATGTTTACAAATGTATTAAAAATATACCTTTTTTACATAAGTATTCAGACCCTTTGCTATGAGACTCGAAATTGATCTCAGGTGCATCCTGTTTCCATTGATCATCCTTGAGCATTTTCTGCAACTTGATTGGAGTCCAATTGTGGTAAGTTCAATTTATTGGACAGGATTTGGAAAGGCACACACCTATCTATGTAAGGTCCCACATGCATGTCAGAGCAAAAACCAAGCCATAAGTTGGAAGGAATTGTCCGTAGAGCTCCTAGACAGGATTGTGTCGCTGCACAGATCTGGGAGGTAGCATAGGGTACCAAAAAATATCTGCAGCACTGAACGTCCCCAGGAACACAGGAATACATTCTGAAATGGAAGAGGTTTGGACTTGACAGAGCTTGAGAGGATCTGTAGAGAAGAACGGGAGAAACTCCCCAAATACAGGTGTGCCAAGCTTGTATCGTCATACCCAAGTAGACTCAAGTCTTTAATCGCTGTCAGAGGTACATGAACAAAGTACTGAGTAAAGGGTCTGAAATGCTATCCATTTTAGAATAATAATAAGAGTAAGATAACAAAATGTGTGGAAAGTAAAGAGGTCTGAAATGCTATCCATTTTAGAATAATAATTAGAGTAAGATAACAAAATGTGTGGAAAGTAAAGAGGTCTGAAATGCTATCCATTTTAGAATAATAATAAGAGTAAGATAACAAAATGTGTGGAAAGTACAGAGGTCTGAATACTTTCCGAATGCACTGTAATTGAATGGAACTTGTTTGCAGAGGGTAACACTTGTTGGGCAATTGATTTGAAGGCTTACGGAGCATGGTTTGTGGAGCTTGTAGAGCAACTTTGGTTAAAGTTTACAGTCATCTAAGCTTTTCTGTTTATAGTTGCAATACTACATTTTCCAGGCAGGTTAATGGGTTGAAAAGCAATTTATATTTTAGAGTCATAGTTTGAAGAATGACAATTCGTTCAGTTTCTTTATAGTTTTAACACTTCTTTTTCACTACTGAAAATGCTTAAATAGGCACTATTTCATGGTGAGATGTTTGTTGTTGTTGTCGGTGACTCCAAGCAGGAAGCAGATGCTGGCTGAATTACCTCTGGGCTGGGCACATCCCAGAGTGCTTTGCTGGTGTGATCGCTCCCACTTCAACACGTGGCGTCTGACTGGCAGCATCTGGGAGGTTCATCAGGATGACTCGTTATCTAATTAACACCAAATTAACATGCAATTAGATAGCCCGCATGGAGAGGAGGGGAGAGACGGCGCTAAAGTGTCTACCGAGGATCGTGGGAAATCAGGATCCGTCGGCACCGTGCCGCACTGAGAAAAAAACGGCACTTGAATAACAGCACTCTTATACCTCATGTCCCAGCCTGGCACTTCTACTGTAATACTAGAATAATGTTTTTGCTGATTTAACAGCACATGATACTTTATCTGTTATTATAATCAGAGAAATAGAATGTCTACTTTGTCCCTTCTCGAAATTCTATTTCTGTGATGAAAACTTGGCCTGCCATGCAATTTGAGTGATCAAGGTAGATGTCTGGTTTTGGTAGTTGCCAAACAACAATCAGCCAATCAGAAAACTTCAAGGATGATTGGCAGGTTGATGACTGTTGTTTCTGGGGAGAGTATCATCAATCAAATCAATCAATCAAATGTATTTACACTGAACAAAAATATCAAAGCAACATGTAAAGTGTTGGTCCCATGTTTCATGAGTGGAAATAAAAGATCACAGAAGTGTTCCAAATGCACAAAAAGCTTATTTCTCTCAAATGTACATCCCTTTTAGCATGATCAATAAAATGCAATAACATGCAACTCTAAAATGTGCTGTTTTGTCACACAACACAATGCCACAGATGTCTCATGTTTTGAGGGACCATGCAGTTGGCATGCTGACTGCAGGAATGTCCACCAGAGCTGTTGGCAGAGAATTTAACATTAATTTCTCTACCATAAGCCGCTTCCAAAGTCATTTTAGAAAATATGCCACTACATCCAACCGGTCTCAAAACCGCAGACCACGTGTAACTACGCCAGCCCAGGGCCTCCACATACGGCTTCTTTACCTGCAGGATTGAGACCAGCCACCCGGACAGCTGATGAAACTGTGGGTTTGTTGCACAACTGAATAATTTATGCACAAACTGTCAAAAACCATGTCAGGGAAGGTCATCCGAGTGCTCATTGTCCTCACCAGGGTCTTGACCTGACTGCAGTTTGGTGTCGTAACAGACTTCAGTGGGCAAATGTTTATCTTCGATGGAGACTGGCACACTGGAGAAGTGTGCTCTTCACGGATGAATCCCGGTATCAAATGTAATGGGCAGATGGCAGACAGCATGTATGGAGTTGGGTGGGCGAGTTGTTTGCTGATGACAACGTTGTGAACAGAGCGCCCCCATGGTGGCGCTTTGGGATTATGGTATGGGCAGGCATAAGCTACGGACAATGCTTTTATCAATGGCAATTTGAATACACAGAGATACCGTTACAAGATCCTGAGGCCCATTGTCGAGCCATTCATCTGCCACCATCACCTCGTATTTCAGCATGATAATGCACCATGGCCGCATGTCGCAAGGATCTGTACGCAATTCCTGGAAGCTTAAATTGTCCCAGTTCTTCCATGGCCTGCATACCCAGCAGACATGTCACCCATTGAGCATGTTTGAGATGTTCTGGATCGACGGATACGACAGCAAGTTCTAGTTCCCGCCAATATCCAGCAACTTCACACAGCAATTGAAGAGGAGGGGGACAACACTCCACAGGCCTCAATCAACAGCCTGATCAACTCTATGCGAAGGAGATGTTTCATGCTGCATGAGGTAAATGGTGGTCACACCAGGTACTGGTTTTCTGATCTACGCTCCTACCTCTTTTTTAAGGTGTCTGTGACCAACCGATGCATATCTCTATTCCCAGTCATGTGCAATTTGTTCAGAGTATAAAGCCCTTTGACCAGATAGGACAGACTGACCATAGCCCCCCAGCATATAGACTATTGGAGCATAAATACTGGAGACTGAGACAGGGTGGGGACACTGTGGCCCCGTCCGACCATACCCCCGGACAGGTCCAACCAAGCAGGATATAATCCCATCCACTTGACCAAAGCACAGCCCCCCCACACCACTAGAGGGTTATCAACAGAACACCAAAATTACAACCCTGAGACAAGGCTGGGTATTGCCCACAAAAGGGGCTCAAAACCGGACAGGAAGATCACGTCAGTGACTCAACCTAGTCAAGTCGATTATAGTGGGAAAATCCTGACACAACGTGATGGCATGGGAGAGCACTAGTAAGTCAGTCACTCCCCGTAATAAGGTCAGAGGCAGAGAAACCCAGTGGAGAGAGGGGAGCCGGACAGGCAGAGACCGCAAGGATGGTTTGTCACTCCAGTGCCTTGCCATTCACCTTCACAACCCTGGGCCAGACTACACTCAATCATAAAACCTACTGAAGAGACAAGTCTTCAGTTAAGACTTAAAGGTCGAGACCGAGTCTGCGTCTCTCATATGGTGAAGCAGACCATTCAGTAAACATGCGTCCTCTGAAACATGACCCTGCCAAGCTGCTTCTTGACAAAATGCTCGCTTAACCTGAAAGCCAGTCGCACCAATGTGTTGGAGGAAACACCATCCAGATACTTTTGTACCTGTTTCTTCCTGCATCTTACCAATGTCCTTTGGTGTTGTTCTGGGATTGATTTGCACTTTTCGCACCAAAGTACGTTCATCTCTAGGAGACAGAATCAGCATCTCCTTCCTGAGCGGTAGGATGGCTACGTGGTCCCATGATGTTATTACTTGCGTACTATTGTTTGTACAGATGAACGTGGTACCTTCAGGCATTTGGAAATTGATCCCAAGGATGAACCAGACTTGTGGAGGTCTATAAAAAAAATTCTGAGGTCTTGGCTGATTTCTTTTGATTTTCACATGATGTCAAGCAAAGAGGCACTGATTTTGAAGGTAGGCCTTGAAATACATCCACAGGTACACCTCCAGTTGACTCAAATTATGTCAATAAGCCTATCAGAAGCTTCTAAAGCCATGACATCATTTTCTGGAATTTCCCAAGCTGTTTAAAGGCACAGTCAACTTAGTGTATGTAAACTTCCGACCCACTACATTTGTGATATAGTGAATTCTAAGTGAAATAAGGTGTCTGTAAACAATTGTTGGAAAATTACTTGTGTCATGCACAAAGTAGATGTCCTAACTGACTTGCCAAAACTATAGTTTGTTAGAAAAATACATTTGTGGAGTGGTTGAAAAAATAGTTTTAATGACTTCAACCTAATTGTATGTAAACTTCCGACTTCAACTATATATGCACTGCCGGTCAAAAGTTTTGGAACACCTACTCATTCAAGGGTTTTTCTTTGTTTTGACTATTTTCTACATTGTAGAATAATAGTGAAGACATCAGAACTATGAAATAACACATATGGAATCATGTAGTAACGCTAAAAGTGTTAAACAAATCTAAATATATTTTATATTTGAGATTCTTCAAAGTAGCCACTCTTTGCCTTGATGACAGCTTTGTACACTCTTGGCTAGTGTTCCATTCCTTAAAGTGGCCAGTGATTCCTAGTCTATGCCTATAGGCAGCAGCCTCTAATGTTCTAGTGATGGCTGTTTAACTGTCTGATGGCCTTGAGATAGATGCTGTTTTTCAGTCTCTTGGTCCCAGCTTTGATGCAGCTGTACTGACCTCGCCTTCTGGATGATAGCAGGGTGAACTGGCAGTGGCTCGAGTGGTTGATGTCCTTGATTATCTTTTTGGCCTTCTTGTGACATTGGGTGCTCTAGGTGTCCTGGAGGGCTGGTAGTTTGCCCCGGTAATGCGTTGGGCAGACCGCACCACCCTCTGGACAGCCTAGCGGTTGTAGGCGGTGCAGTTGCCGTACCAGTTGCCGATACAGCCCGACAGGATGCTTTCAAGTGTGCATCTGTAAAAATGTGTGAGGGTTTTAGGTGACGAGCCAAATATCTTTAGCCTCCTGAGGTGATGAGGCTCTGTTGCACCTTCTTCAACATAAAATATGTGTGGGTGGTCCATTTCAGTTTGTCAGTGATGTGTATATGCCAAGAAACTTGAAGCTTCCCACCTTCTCCACTGTGGTCCCGTCGATGTAGATAAGGGGTTGTTCCTCTGCTGTTTCCTGAAGTCCACAATCATCTCCTTTTTTTGTTGACGTTGAGTGAGAGGTTGTTTTCCAGGCACCACACTCCCAGGGCTCTCACCTCCTCCCTATTGGCTGTCTCGTCATCGTTGGTAATCAAGCCTACTACTGTTGTGTCATCTGCAAACTTGATGATTGAGTTGGAGGCATGCTTGGCCACGCAATCATGGGTGAACAGGGAGTACAGGAGGGGGCTGAGCACGCACCCTTGTGGGGCCCCTGTGTTGAGGATCAGCGGAGTGGAGGTGATGTTTCCTACCTTAACCACCTGGGAGCGGCCCGTCAGGAAGTCCAGGATCCAGTTGCACAGGGCAGAGTTCAGACCCAGGGCCTCGACCTTAACGATGAGCTTGGAGGGTACTATGGTTTTGAATGCAGAGCTATAGTCAATGAACAGCATTCTTACATAGGTATTCAATTTTTCCAGATGGGATAGGGCAGTGTGCAGAGTGATGGTGATTGCATCGTCTGTGGATCTATTAGGGCGGTAAGCAAATTTAAGTTGATCTAGGGTGCCAGGTAAGTTAGAGGTGATATGATCCTTGACTAGTCTCTCAAATAACTTCATGATGACAGGGGTGAGTGGTACGGGGCCATGGTCATTAAGTTCAGTTACCTTTGCCTTCTTGGGTGCAGGAACAATGGTGGCCATCTTGAAGCCATCTCCCTATCCCACAGCAGACTGGGCTTGTGAGAGTTAACACATTTAAATGTTTTACTCACGTCGGCCACGGAGAAGGCGATCCCACAGTCCTTGGTAGCGGGCCGCATCGGGAGCACTGTGTGATCCTCAAAGCGTGCGAAGAATGTGTTTAGCCTGTCCGGAAGCAAGACGTCGGTCTCGGCTAAGTGGCTGGTTTTTCTTTTGTAGTTTGTGATTGTCTATTCCCTGCCATATCCGTCTCATGTCTAAGCCGTTGAATTGTGACTCCACTTTATCTTTATACTGATGTTTAGCTTGTTTGATTGCCCTGCGGCGTGAATAACTACACTGTATATATCCTGCCATATTACCAGTCGCCTTGCCATTGTTAAATGCGAAGGTTTGCGCTTTCAGTTTTGCACGAAGGCTACCATCTATCCACAGTTTCTGGTTAGGGTAGGTTTAAATATTCACAGTGGGTACCACATCTCCTATACACTTCCTTATGAACTCAGTCACCATATATGTGTATGCGTCTAGATGATTTTTGCACGCTACCCGGAACATATCTCAGTCCACGTGATCAAAAGCAATCCTGAAGCGTGGATTCTGATTGGTCAGGCCAGCATTGAGTAATATGAAACACGGGCTCTTCCTGTTTGAGTTTTTGCCTATAGGACGGGAGGAGCAAGATGGAGTTGTGGTCAGAAATAATTTATAGAATAATAGTGAATAATAGCCAACTTTGAGCGGGCTTGAATGGAATTCTCGAATTACAGCTGGTTTAAGGGAAACCCGGGCCAGCGCAGCAAATTTTCACAACTAGTGCCAGCTCAATTAGAATTCAGGCTCGTGGCACCGTTACTTTGTAGCCACCAAGCTGATCTCTGCTAAATGCTGACACAACGTTATCTAGCTCATCTGGGCTTGTTGCTGTTTGCTAGCACATGGACAAGTAGTTTTTCAGTAGTCAGACATGACATGAATTGCCACCATAGCTGGATCCTTCATTAATTTTTGCACTACAATACACTAAATTATGCGAACAGTCAGCCCTCAAATGCTATAATGGTGAGGGTGAATTAAATTCACTAACGTTGTCATGACGTTGACCTGGGGGTAGGTTTATGACAGTCATACAGTGGGGCAAAAAAGTATTTAGTCAACCACCAATTCTGCAAGTTCTCCCACTTAAAAAGATGAGAGAGGCCTGTAATTTTCATCATAGGTACACTTCAACTATGAAAATCACATTAGGATTTCTAATGAATTTATTTGCAAATTATGGTGGAAAATAAGTAATAAGAACTTGCACAATTGGTGGCTGACTAGATACTTTTTTGCCCCTCTGTAAATACCTCTTCCCCCCTTTTTCCTCTCTCTACCCCACTGATGTGACATTTGAAAACCCCTTGGTTAACATAGAGATTCTGGGAACATCAGAAGGTGGGGGAAAATTAACTATATTCTGGTAATCCGACCAATTGAACATATGCGGTGGTACTTAATGAATATGATGTTAGTTCGGTTGTCATCTGAGACATTCTCATCGATGATAGGATGACATAAACTCTACAGTGGAAAGTCTACACATCAGAGTTATAGGATTCACATGGAATTGTTGTTCAATATAAATGTTTGAATATAAAATTATTGGTGAAAAGATTTAATGTAATTTTAGCTTCCAAATGAGAAATTTGGGTTTTCATAAGGTTAGGGCTCTGCTCAATTAGTGGCCCGCCCCTGTGAAGAGACATGGGTTATAAAACTTTTCAGACACACCCTTCTCGCTCCACTACATAAAGCCTTGACGAAAATGTAACCTCCTGTTCCGAGGATGTGAGGACGACGGTCCATACGTTAAAAGGACTAACATGTCAACTACAGAACTAAGCCAACCTCAGCGTGAGCTTTGGTTGCGAATGGTATGAACTTTGAACTCTTATTCACTACAAAAGTGATACCTCCTAGCCGTTGAGTTAGTCACAGCAGCTGCAAACGCGGGCTAGGAAAGAATAGAAAGAGTATCCCGTCTACCACACAATGACGTTACTACAACGTATCCAATTGACCACCAGAGACATTCTCCAAAGGACAAAGGACTCGGTTTGGCAACACAGCCTTCCATCTACCACCAACCTACCGAAGTGCAGCTCAGAGTAAATATTTATTGCATTTTCCTTTTCCAAATGGGCGGTAATTTAGAATGCATAAGATACTGTATTTACGATAGCACAGCTTCTCTCTTTGTCCCTCAGTCTTCCCGCTCTTTCACTCAAACCCAGCCCCTTTTCTTTTGTGTAACAAGCTGTCATATCTGTTCCGCCCACTAAGGACGTTTTACCTTTATGACGTAATTTGTAATCATGGTATGATTAATTCTGTGTATATGTAATTCTGTGTGATTAGTTAGGTATTTAGTAAATAAATAATTAAACCCGATTTTGTATTGCTAATTCAACTTGTTAGACAGGGTTCGTGAAGATAACCAAGAATTTACAACTTTCAGATGAGACTGAATTAAGGTGACGATTAATATTGACGATTAATATTGATGTAAAATATTACTAGGTCTTTAAGAGTTTATTCGGAAGATAACAGCTCTATAAATATTATTTTGTGGTACCCCGACTCTCTAGTTAATTACATTTACATGATTAGCTCAATCAGGTAATATTAATTACGGAGAAAGGATTTTATAGAATAGCATGTCATATCACTTAATCCGGCATAGCCAAAAACACGACAGCGTCTTGCCAGCTAGCCCAGCTAGCAACATTTGCGACAACAGCTGCATTCACATGTTGGCTTCCTAGCAACATGACATAATTTCTCATTTCTGGAGGTAGTGGAAACGCAATTTGAGCTAGCCCACCAAGGCCAGCCCAACCTAGTTTGACTTCAAAGTGCCAATGGAAACTGGGATTTTATATTGAAAACAATAGTGGTCCTTAAACAGAACCTTGAGGAACACCGAAGCATACCATTGATTTGTCAGAGGACAAACCATCCACAGAGACGAACTGATATCTTTCCAGGGAAGAACTTCTCCGTATTCACCAGTTAGAGTTTCCAATCTCTCCAAAAGAATGTGGTGATCGATGGTGTCAAAAGCAGCACTAAGGTCTAGGAGCACAAGGACTGATGCAGAGTCTTGGTCTGGCACCCTTAAAAGGTAATTTACCACCTTCACGAGTGCAGTCTAAGTACAATGATCTAAAACAAGACTAGAGTTTTTACTTATACATTATTTGTCTTCAGGATGACAGGAGCGTCTTTATTACTGCCACTTTTAGTAAGTAGGATAGGGAGCATTTTATTATGTTCAACTAAGGGGGGCCAAGTACAGGCAGTAGCTCTTTCGTTAGTTTAGTTGGAATAGGGTCCAGTAGGCAGCTGACAGTTGGGAGACTGTCTCGCTGAAGTTTAACTGAAGTTGAGAAATTTGTTGTCTGTAGGACACTCATCTCCTTTAGAGGGTGAACACACACACAAAAAACACACACACAGAAAACACACACACACACACACACAGACACACACACACACAAAAACACACACACACACTGACACTCTTCAACAAAATAACTCCTCTCCAATGTCACGGCTGTGAAGGAGAAAACATATTAATATCCTGTGTTCATTCATTATTATTAATATTATTATTCATTAAACACCTTCACAATCCATTGCAACATCTCATCAGGGCCTAGGAACAACATGGCTGCTCACTTTGGTATCCATTTCTACATCTCACCAGTTCCTCGGAACAACGCGACTGCTGACTTTGGTTCATCTTATTATTCCTGCTATGCGCAAAAACGTTATCACGTTATCCGTTCAGCATATTTATTACATTATTGGAAATGTATTACATTATCAGCATTTATTACATTATAAATGTAAAAGTTATTACATAGTTAGCAGCTATTATGTTATTGGCAGTTATTACATTATCAGTTGCTACAGTCCCTACATAGGATGGGATAAGTGTCACACATACACGCACACACTTACGAACACACACACCTCTGTTTGGGTGGGGTTCTTTATTTCATTAATGGTGGTCTGCATGCCAAAATTCATTATGCACGTCTTCTGTTCCAGTGCAGCCAAGCATTTGGGCTAACGCGCAGAACAAATGTATTTACTGCTCCCACCTTCCTCTCTCTTTCCTCCCGCCTCTCCCTCTAATAATTATGTTTAGGATGTGATTCACCTTCATCAAAGACCCAGGATGCCGCCGCCGTCTTTGTAACACTGTTTCGTTATTAGTAATTCATTCACCCAACTGTTACCCCTAGTTTATGAAGACTCTGCCTCCATAAAATGGGGGGTGAAATTTGTTTAGTGGTGTAATGTATTAGTTTCCGGACTTTGGCCTTTATAAATCTTGTACTGTATTTCACACTCTTTTATTTTTCTTTTGCTGGTGTGCTTTGAAGCCAACTAATGGCCTCTTTTGGGTCCTTGGCCTCACATCAGGCCAATGTCTGCCAATAGCTGCTGACTGTTGGTTAGCCATGTTCTGACTGCTGGTTAGCTGCTGGGCCGAAATATATTATCATATCGCCTGATAGAATACAAATTCTATGAGCAAACCACCTGTGGTCCGCTCACAAGCTCTTTAAGTACAGGTATCTTATGACTCTAATGTCCAACCGCCTGTCCGTTGCCATAGCAATTGATTGGCTGGCTTATCCCTGCCCCGGCTGTGTTTTGACATGTTATTCCGAGTGGAATAAGAGGAGGGCGTGCTGAGAGGGGGCGGTGAAGTGATGTGTGGAATCAAAGAGATGATTTAGCAGGCCTCAACAACCCCTCAGAGAACTGCTTTATTTATGAAACACATTTTTCTCTCCACCTCTATATAACAACCAGCCTGGACCAAATACACTGCTGTCTCCACGTCTATATAACAACCAGCCTGGACCAAATACACTGCTGTCTCCACCTCTATATAACAACCAGCCTGGACCAAATACACTGCTATCTCCACCTCTATATAACAACCAGCCTGGACCAAACACACTGCTGTCTCCACCTCTATATAACAACCAGCCTGGACCAAATACACTGCTATCTCCACCTCTATATAACAACCAGCCTGGACCAAATACACTGCTGTCTCCACCTCTATATAACAACCAGCCTGGACCAAACACACTGCTATCTCCACCTCTATATAACAACCAGCCTGGACCAAACACACTGCTGTCTCCACCTCTATATAACAACCAGTCTGGACCAAATACACTGTTATCTCCACCTCTATATAACAACCAGCCTGGACTAAATACACTGCTGTCTCCACCTCTATATAACAACCAGCCTGGACCCAAATACACTGCTGTCTCCACCTCTATATAACAACCAGCCTGGACCAAATACACTGCTATCTCCACCTCTATATAACAACCAGCCTGGACCAAATACACTGCTATCTCCACCTCTATATAACAACCAGCCTGGACCAAATACACTGCTGTCTCCACCTCTATATAACAACCAGCCTGGACCAAATACACTGCTGTCTCCACCTCTAAATAACAACCAGCCTGGACCAAATACACTGCTGTCTCCACCTCTATATAACAACCAGCCTGGACCAAACACACTGCTGTCTCCACCTCTATATAACAACCAGCCTGGACCAAACACACTGCTGTCTCCACCTCTATATAACAACCAGCCTGGACCAAACACACTGCTGTCTCCACCTCTATATAACAACCAGCCTGGACCAAATACACTGCTGTCTCCACCTCTATATAACAACCAGCCTGGACCAAATACACTGCTGTCTCCACCTCTATATAACAACCAGCCTGGACCAAACACACTGCTGTCTCCACCTCTATATAACAACCAGCCTGGACCAAATACACTGCTGTCTCCACCTCTATATAACAACCAGCCTGGACCAAACACACTGCTGTCTCCACCTCTATATAACAACCAGCCTGGACCATAACACACTGCTGTCTCCACCTCTACATAACAACCAGCCTGGACCAAACACACTACTGTCTCCACCTCTATATAACAACCAGCCTGGACCAAACACACTGCTGTCTCCACCTCTATATAACAACCAGCCTGGACCAAACACACTGCTGTCTCCACCTCTATATAACAACCAGCCTGGACCAAACACACTGCTGTCTCCACCTCTATATAACAACCAGCCTGGACCATAACACACTGCTGTCTCCACCTCTATATAACAGCCAGCCTGGACCAAACACACTGCTGTCTCCACCTCTACATAACAACCAGCCTGGACCAAATACACTGCTGTCTCCACCTCTATATAACAACCAGCCTGGACCAAATACACTGCTGTCTCCACCTCTATATAACAACCAGCCTGGACCAAACACACTGCTGTCTCCACCTCTATATAACAACCAGCCTGGACCATAACACACTGCTGTCTCCACCTCTATATAACAACCAGCCTGGACCAAACACACTGCTGTCTCCACCTCTATATAACAACCAGCCTGGACCAAATACACTGCTGTCTCCACCTCTAAATAACAACCAGCCTGGACCAAATACACTGCTGTCTCCACCTCTACATAACAACCAGCCTGGACCAAATACACTGCTGTCTCCACCTCTATATAACAACCAGCCTGGACCAAACACACTGCTGTCTCCACCTCTATATAACAACCAGCCTGGACCATAACACACTGCTGTCTCCACCTCTATATAACAACCAGCCTGGACCAAATACACTGCTGTCTCCACCTCTACATAACAACCAGCCTGGACCAAACACACTGCTGTCTCCACCTCTATATAACAACCAGCCTGGACCAAATACACTGCTGTCTCCACCTCTATATAACAGCCAGCCTGGACCATAACACACTGCTGTCTCCACCTCTATATAACAACCAGCCTGGACCAAATACACTGCTGTCTCCACCTCTATATAACAACCAGCCTGGACCAAATACACTGCTGTCTCCACCTCTATATAACAACCAGCCTGGACCAAACACACTGCTGTCTCCACCTCTATATAACAACCAGCCTGGACCATAACACACTGCTGTCTCCACCTCTATATAACAACCAGCCTGGACCAAATACACTGCTGTCTCCACCTCTATATAACAACCAGCCTGGACCAAATACACTGCTGTCTCCACCTCTACATAACAACCAGCCTGGACCAAATACACTGCTGTCTCCACCTCTATATAACAACCAGCCTGGACCAAATACACTGCTGTCTCCACCTCTAAATAACAACCAGCCTGGACCAAACACACTGCTGTCTCCACCTCTATATAACAACCAGCCTGGATGGTGGAATATTCTCTTTCTATTCAGTAACACTGGAATCATCTCTTTCTATTCAGTATCAGTGGAATCATCTCTTTCTGTTCAATAACAATGGAATAGTCTCTTTCTATTCAGTAACACTGGAATCATCTCTTTCTATTCAGCAACAGTCGAATAGTCTCCTAATGTACAGTAACAGTGGAATAGTCTCCTTCTGTACAGTAACAGTGGAATAGTCTCCTTCTGTACAGTAACGGTGGAATATTTTATTTCTGTACAGTAACAGTGGAATAGTTTATTTCTGTACAGTAACAGTGGAATAGTTTATTTCTGTACAGTAACAGTGGAATAGTTTATTTATGTACAGTAACAGTGGAATAGTTTATTTCTGTACAGTAACAGTGGAATAGTCTCCTTCTGTACAGTAACAGTGGAATAGTCTCCTTCTGTACAGTAACAGTGGAATAGTTTATTTCTGTACAGTAACAGTGGAATAGTTTATTTCTGTACAGTAACAGTGGAATATTTTATTTCTGTACAGTAACAGTGGAATAGTCTCCTTCTGTACAGTAACGATGGAATAGTTTTTATTTCTGTACAGTAACAGTGGAATAGTTTATTTCTGTACAGTAACAGTGGAATATTTTATTTCTGTACAGTAACAGTGGAATAGTCTCCTTCTGTACAGTAACGATGGAATAGTTTATTTCTGTACAGTAACAGTGGAATAGTCTCCTTCTGTACAGTAACAGTGGAATAGTTTATTTCTGTACAGTAACAGTGGAATAGTTTATTTCTGTACAGTAACAGTGGAATATTTTATTTCTGTACAGTAACAGTGGAATATTTTATTTCTGTACAGTAACAGTGGAATAGTCTCCTTCTGTACAGTAACGGTGGAATAGTTTATTTCTGTACAGTAACAGTGGAATAGTTTATTTCTGTACAGTAACAGTGGAATAGTTTATTTCTGTACAGTAACGGTGGAATAGTTTATTTCTGTACAGTAACGGTGGAATAGTTTATTTCTGTACAGTAACGGTGGAATAGTCTCCTTCTGTACAGTAACAGTGGAATAGTTTATTTCTGTACAGTAACAGTGGAATAGTTTATTTCTGTACAGTAACAGTGGAATAGTTTATTTCTGTACAGTAACGGTGGAATAGTTTATTTCTGTACAGTAACAGTGGAATAGTTTATTTCTGTACAGTAACGGTGGAATAGTTTATTTCTGTACAGTAACGGTGGAATAGTCTCCTTCTGTACAGTAACGGTGGAATAGTTTATTTCTGTACAGTAACAGTGGAATAGTTTATTTCTGTACAGTAACGGTGGAATAGTTTATTTCTGTACAGTAACGGTGGAATAGTTTATTTCTGTACAGTAACAGTGGAATAGTTTATTTCTGTACAGTAACGGTGGAATAGTTTATTTCTGTACAGTAACGGTGGAATAGTCTCCTTCTGTACAGTAACGGTGGAATAGTTTATTTCTGTACAGTAACAGTGGAATAGTTTATTTCTGTACAGTAACAGTGGAATAGTCTCCTTCTGTACAGTAACAGTGGAATAGTCTCCTTCTGTACAGTAACAGTGGAATAGTCTCCTTCTGTACAGTAACGGTGGAATAGTTTATTGCTGTACAGTAACAGTGGAATATTTTATTTCTGTACAGTAACAGTGGAATAGTTTATTTCTGTACAGTAACAGTGGAATAGTTTATTGCTGTACAGTAACAGTGGAATAGTTTATTTCTGTACAGTAACAGTGGAATAGTTTATTGCTGTACAGTAACAGTGGAATAGTTTATTTCTGTACAGTAACAGTGGAATAGTCTCCTTCTGTACAGTAACAGTGGAATAGTTTATTTATGTACAGTAACAGTGGAATAGTCTCCTTCTGTACAGTAACAGTGGAATAGTTTATTTCTGTACAGTAACGGTGGAATAGTTTATTTCTGTACAGTAACAGTGGAATAGTTTATTTCTGTACAGTAACAGTGGAATAGTCTCCTTCTGTACAGTAACAGTGGAATAGTTTATTTCTGTACAGTAACAGTGGAATAGTTTATTTCTGTACAGTAACAGTGGAATAGTCTCCTTCTGTACAGTAACGGTGGAATAGTTTATTTCTGTACAGTAACAGTGGAATAGTTTATTTCTGTACAGTAACGGTGGAATAGTTTATTTCTGTACAGTAACAGTGGAATAGTCTATTTCTGTACAGTAACAGTGGAATAGTTTATTTCTGTACAGTAACAGTGGAATAGTCTCCTTCTGTACAGTAACGGTGGAATAGTTTATTTATGTACAGTAACGGTGGAATAGTTTATTTCTGTACAGTAACAGTGGAATAGTTTATTTCTGTACAGTAACGGTGGAATAGTTTATTTCTGTACAGTAACGGTGGAATAGTTTATTTCTGTACAGTAACAGTGGAATAGTTTATTTCTGTACAGTAACAGTGTAATAGTCTCCTTCTGTACAGTAACAGTGTAATAGTCTCCTTCTGTACAGTAACAGTGGAATAGTTTATTTCTGTACAGTAACAGTGGAATAGTTTATTTCTGTACAGTAACAGTGGAATAGTTTATTTCTGTACAGTAACAGTGTAATAGTCTCCTTCTGTACAGTAACAGTGGAATAGTTTATTTCTGTACAGTAACAGTGGAATAGTTTATTTCTGTACAGTAATGGTGGAATAGTTTATTTCTGTACAGTAACAGTGGAATAGTTTATTTCTGTACAGTAACGGTGGAATAGTTTATTTCTGTACAGTAACAGTGGAATAGTCTCCTTCTGTACAGTAACAGTGGAATAGTTTATTTCTGTACAGTAACAGTGGAATATTTTATTTCTGTACAGTAACAGTGGAATAGTTTATTTCTGTACAGTAACAGTGGAATAGTTTATTTCTGTACAGTAATGGTGGAATAGTTTATTTCTGTACAGTAACAGTGGAATAGTTTATTTCTGTACAGTAACAGTGGAATAGTTTATTTCTGTACAGTAACAGTGGAATAGTTTATTTCTGTACAGTAACGGTGGAATAGTTTATTTCTGTACAGTAACAGTGGAATAGTTTATTTCTGTACAGTAACAGTGGAATAGTTTATTTCTGTACAGTAACAGTGGAATAGTCTCCTTCTGTACAGTAACGGTGGAATAGTCTCCTTCTGTACAGTAACAGTGGAATAGTCTATTTCTGTACAGTAACAGTGGAATAGTTTATTTCTGTACAGTAACAGTGGAATAGTCTCCTTCTGTACAGTAACAGTGGAATAGTTTATTTCTGTACAGTAACAGTGGAATAGTTTATTTCTGTACAGTAACAGTGAAATATTTTATTTCTGTACAGTAACAGTGGAATAGTTTATTTCTGTACAGTAACAGTGGAATAGTTTATTTCTGTACAGTAACAGTGGAATAGTTTATTTCTGTACAGTAACAGTGGAATAGTCTCCTTCTGTACAGTAACAGTGGAATAGTCTCCTTCTGTACAGTAACAGTGGAATAGTCTCCTTCTGTACAGTAACGGTGGAATAGTTTATTTCTGTACAGTAACAGTGGAATAGTTTATTTCTGTACAGTAACAGTGGAATAGTTTACTTCTGTACAGTAACAGTGGAATAGTTTATTTCTGTACAGTAACGGTGGAATAGTTTATTTCTGTACAGTAACGATGGAATAGTTTATTTCTGTACAGTAACAGTGGAATAGTTTATTTCTGTACAGTAACAGTGGAATAGTTTATTTCTGTACAGTAACGGTGGAATAGTTTATTTCTGTACAGTAACGGTGGAATAGTCTCCTTCTGTACAGTAACAGTGGAATAGTTTATTTCTGTACAGTAACAGTGGAATAGTTTATTTCTGTACAGTAACGGTGGAATAGTTTATTTCTGTACAGTAACAGTGGAATAGTTTATTTCTGTACAGTAACAGTGGAATAGTTTATTTCTGTACAGTAACAGTGGAATAGTTTATTTCTGTACAGTAACGGTGGAATAGTTTATTTCTGTACAGTAACAGTGGAATAGTTTATTTCTGTACAGTAACGGTGGAATAGTTTATTTCTGTACAGTAACGATGGAATAGTTTATTTCTGTACAGTAACGGTGGAATAGTTTATTTCTGTACAGTAACGATGGAATAGTTTATTTCTGTACAGTAACAGTGGAATAGTTTATTTCTGTACAGTAACGGTGGAATAGTTTATTTCTGTACAGTAACAGTGGAATAGTTTATTTCTGTACAGTAACAGTGGAATAGTTTATTTCTGTACAGTAACAGTGGAATATTTTATTTCTGTACAGTAACGGTGGAATAGTTTATTTCTGTACAGTAACAGTGGAATAGTTTATTTCTGTACAGTAACAGTGGAATAGTTTATTTCTGTACAGTAACAGTGGAATAGTTTATTTCTGTACAGTAACGGTGGAATAGTTTATTTCTGTACAGTAACAGTGGAATAGTTTATTTCTGTACAGTAACAGTGGAATAGTTTATTTCTGTACAGTAACAGTGGAATAGTTTATTGCTGTACAGTAACAGTGGAATATTTTATTTCTGTACAGTAACGGTGGAATAGTTTATTTATGTACAGTAACAGTGGAATATTTTATTTCTGTACAGTAACAGTGGAATAGTTTATTTCTGTACAGTAACAGTGGAATAGTCTCCTTCTGTACAGTAACGGTGGAATAGTTTATTTATGTACAGTAACAGTGGAATAGTTTATTTCTGTACAGTAACAGTGGAATAGTTTATTTCTGTACAGTAACAGTGGAATAGTTTATTTATGTACAGTAACAGTGGAATAGTTTATTTCTGTACAGTAACAGTGGAATAGTCTCCTTCTGTACAGTAACGGTGGAATAGTTTATTTATGTACAGTAACAGTGGAATAGTTTATTTCTGTACAGTAACAGTGGAATAGTCTCCTTCTGTACAGTAACGGTGGAATAGTTTATTTCTGTACAGTAACAGTGGAATAGTTTATTTCTGTACAGTAACAGTGGAATAGTTTATTTATGTACAGTAACAGTGGAATAGTTTATTTCTGTACAGTAACAGTGGAATAGTTTATTTCTGTACAGTAACAGTGGAATAGTTTATTTCTGTACAGTAACAGTGGAATAGTCTCCTTCTGTACAGTAACGGTGGAATAGTCTCCTTCTGTACAGTAACAGTGGAATAGTTTATTTCTGTACAGTAACAGTGGAATAGTCTCCTTCTGTACAGTAACGGTGGAATAGTCTCCTTCTGTACAGTAACAGTGGAATAGTTTATTTCTGTACAGTAACAGTGGAATAGTCTCCTTCTGTACAGTAACAGTGGAATAGTTTATTTCTGTACAGTAACGGTGGAATAGTTTATTTCTGTACAGTAACAGTGGAATAGTTTATTTCTGTACAGTAACAGTGGAATAGTCTCCTTCTGTACAGTAACAGTGGAATAGTTTATTTCTGTACAGTAACCGTGGAATAGTTTATTTCTGTACAGTAACAGTGGAATAGTTTATTCCTGTACAGTAACGGTGGAATAGTTTATTTCTGTACAGTAACAGTGTAATAGTCTCCTTCTGTACAGTAACAGTGGAATAGTTTATTTCTGTACAGTAACAGTGGAATAGTCTCCTTCTGTACAGTAACGGTGGAATAGTTTATTTCTGTACAGTAACAGTGGAATAGTCTCCTTCTGTACAGTAACGGTGGAATAGTTTATTTCTGTACAGTAACAGTGGAATAGTCTCCTTCTGTACAGTAATGGTGGAATAGTTTATTTCTGTACAGTAACAGTGGAATAGTTTATTTCTGTACAATAACAGTGGAATAGTTTATTTCTGTACAGTAACGGTGGAATAGTTTATTTCTGTACAGTAACAGTGGAATAGTTTATTTCTGTACAGTAACAGTGGAATAGTTTATTTCTGTACAGTAACGGTGGAATAGTTTATTTCTGTACAGTAACAGTGGAATAGTTTATTTCTGTACAGTAACAGTGGAATAGTCTCCTTCTGTACAGTAACGGTGGAATAGTTTATTTCTGTACAGTAACAGTGGAATAGTTTATTTCTGTACAGTAACAGTGGAATAGTCTCCTTCTGTACAGTAACAGTAGAAAAGACTTCAACTGTCCCACCACCGGGCTTTAGTAGTGGTCTAGAGAGGGCTGTGGTCGACCGTGTAGAAGGAGTTTGTGTACTGTTGTAATTGCTGCTTGATATGTGGTCAGGGTGGGTTAGATATCCTGCAGGAAACTTGACAGGCTTTTAAAGGCAGAGAAACAGAGGCGAGCCCTGCACCCATTTAACCCAGCTCACCCTCAGGAAGGTCACAGCACTCAATCAGCTCACTGGTCTCCTTTTGTTTTATAATCTCAACATTCAATGGAAGAAACAGATATTTGGTAGAGTACTGTGTTATTACATGAAGGGGAGTGTGTGTGTATGTGTGGGACGTGGGGGGACGGGGGGGGGGGGGGGGGGGGGGCATGTGTGTGTGGTGTGTATGTGTTAACCAGAGGGAACAACACACAGAAAGCAATACTTTTACGAGGGAGGGAAAGACCTTCAGCTGAATCGTAAATAATGGCGGTTTCACGATTTAGTAAATCCAGACCTTCCTGTCTTTGGGAGTGACACCTTACTGATGGGCACGTGGCCGCAGTGTCCCGGGCCCTCCCATTGTGATGTCATAATGAGAGATGGGGAGACAGGGCCAAACAGAAAGTACGGGAGGAAGTGATAGATTTAGCCCAGATGGCACCAGGTGCTGGGAGACAGCGGGAGATGTGTTAACACCTCTAAAGCATCACTGTGCTACACTAAATACTGCAGGCTGGATGGACTCTATAGTACTGTTCCAATTTATATCAAGTGGTGCTCAAATGATTTACTTCACCTTGTACAAATGGCAGTCCAGCATATGGGTAGACATTATTTCATAGTACACATAACTGTAATATCAGTTGGTAGAATTGGACCCATAATGCTGTTGTCTGTGGCTGCGCAGAATACCCTGGAATAAATGTACTGATAACTAACATACTTACATTCAGTCCAGTAGATAGTCATCTGTGTATGTCAGTATAATGGGTCCTCATCAGTCCCTCCCGTCCTGAGAAGTGTCTGGCATGACTGGACTAAGCCACTGTGACAGCGGTGACAGAGTGCTGGTTAGAGTTGTTAAACCTTAAGCATATAAATCTGTGTAGATTCTGTGTGTAGAGGAAGAGGGATTGGGAGAGATGGAGAGAGAGGGAAGAGGAGGACAGACGCAAAGATGAAGTCCTACAGAGAGAGAATTACTAAGAGTGTGAGAGCGATACTGAGAGGAAGAGACTCTGAGAAAGAGAAATATAGAGAGAAAAGAAAACAGAATCCATCTGTCTCATGAGGCAGGAGCGAGATAGAGAAAGGAAGAGAGAGAGGGAGAGAGCATCATTAAGAGGAGTGAGCACCATTAGGGGTTTTGGAGGGAGGCAAACAAACAGAGAAATACAAGGCTCCCCCTGGCATCTCCTCAGACTGGCATCAAATCCCCCGCTGGCATCTCCTCAACCTGGCATCAAATCCCCCGCTGGCATCTCCTCAACCTGGCATCAAATCTCTCCCTGGCATCTCCTCAGACTGGAGTCAACTCTCCCCTTTATCTCCTCAGACTGGCATCAACTCTCCCCCTGGCATCTCCTCAGACTGGCATCAACTCTCCCCCTGGCATCTCCTCAGACTGGCATCAACTATCCCCCTGTTATCTCCTCAGACTGGCATCAAACATCTCCCTGGCATCTCCTCAGACTGGCATCAACTCTCCCTCTGGCATCTCCTCAACCTGTCATCAAATCTCTCGAGGCATCTCCTCAGACTAGCATCAACTCTCCCCCTGGCATCTCCTCAGACTGGCATCAACTCTCCCCCTGTTATCTCCTAAGACTGGCATCAAAACTCTCCCTGGCATCTCCTCCTACTGGCATCAACTCTCCCTCTGGCATCTCCTCAACCTGTCATCAAATCTCTCCCTGGCATCTCCTCAGAGTGGCATCTCCTCATCCTGGCATCAAATCTCTCTCTGGCATCTCCTCAGACTGGCATCAACTCTCCCTCTGGCATCGCCTCAACCTGGCGTCAAATATCTCCCTAGCATCTCCTCAGAGTGGCATCTCCTCAACCTGGCATCAACTTTCCCTCTGGAATCTCCTCAACCTGGCATCAAATCTCTCCCTGGCATCTGCTCAGACTGGCATCAAATCTCATCCTGGCATCTCCTCAGACTGGCATCATTGAACTCAGCTCTGAAAGGCTCAGTAAGACAGCTGGGGGAGAGGAGGGCCTCTCCGTCCATCACACCACGCTAGTGTTGAACTCTGTTAGCACTCATTGTTTAACACTTAGCATGAGGGCTAGTTTAGCCAAAGTGCATTTAGCCTTGTATACTAAAGTCTAGACAGCACTCACTTTTTTGTGCGTGTCGTTTCTGAGTGGATGTTGTGACTTCTGTTGTGTGTATGCATGTGTGAATTGTCAGTCGAGTTCATCGCTGAGAGTATAGCCTTCATAGCTGAGAGTATAGAGTTCATTGTTGAGAGTATATAGTTCATTGTTGAGAGTATATAGTTCATTGTTGAGAGTATTCTGAGCTTGTTTTAGACAGCCAAGTTTAGAGTAATGGAGGATTTTGCCAGATGGAAGGATGGGATTTTCTCCGCAGCACTCTGTGTCTGTGATTGACAGAGCAAAAAAGGAAAGCAGAGAGCAAATTCTCTCTACCTCATGGCTTCTTTCTTTATTTTCCCCCTGTGCCCTCAGTTGAGTGAGTCTAGAGAGGGAGAGAGAGAGAGTTGGAGAGAGAGAGAGAGAGAGAGATGGAGAGAGAGAGAGAGAGAGAGAGGGAGAGAGAGAGAGGGAGAGAGAGAGTAAGAGAATGAGATGGAGGGAGAATGAGATGGAGAGAGGAGGAGAGGAAGAGAGAGTGAGAGAGACATATGAAAAGTGGGCGAAGCAAGGAGTTTAGTCTTTCCTGAGCTTGTCCCATCACCCTCCCTGACAGAACCACCATTTTAGTTTTCTGGCTCCATTTTACATGTGAGTTTCCTCCTCTTCGCTTTGGGAGCTGGAGCTTCAATTAACAACCATGGCACTCTGTGGGGAATGAGAATTTAAAACAGTGTGTCTCATTTATGGGTTTTTGCTTGGCTGGCTAAAAACAGTGTTCTGGTTAAAAAAAGATGCACTTTACTCCAAAATAGTTTTTGTGAGAGTACTTTTAAGACGGCAGACCTTGAATGAGTGACTTGCCTCTAATTGAGATCAGTTCCAGTAAGTATTTTTAAAAGCAATTATTCTATTCTGGACCTAATTCAACCAATCGCAGATTGGAAGGCAATTGATTGCAATCAATATACAATGACAATGTCTGTGAGAGGGGCATGCACTATGTCAGTTTCACGGTTTACACCTGATTGAATCTGTAATGTGGTTGTCATTATCCACACCTGACAGTCCTCTTAGAAGGGCCCAGAACTACTAACCTGTCTCTCAGGCTCCGAACATTTGATTCTGCATTTGTCTAATGAGCCACCTTAATATCTCTCCATACCTTACTGAGGATGAGGCTTTAACCTGAAGGACAGTAGCAGCCTATACTGGATGTACCCACTGGGAAAAAACTGCTTGAATCAACATTGTTTCCACGTCATTTCAACCCACAAAAATGTATGTGATGATGTTGAATCAACTTAGAAAACTGATTAGATTTGCAAAAAGTCAACGTAAGGGCATTTTGTATGGTGACATGGTGAAATGACATGGTGAAATTTCACGTTGAATTCACGTTAGTTGACAACTCAACCAAATGTGAATCAACACTAAACGTTGAACTGACATCTGTGCCCAGTGGGTATTGGGCTTTCAGTTGTGAGGCTCGCTATTCATTCTAATCGAGATGCACTTCCCGAAATAGGATCATCATCAATCAACCACCCTTATCCCTGCGTCATATGTCTCCCGTTTGCAGGGTGCCCCCCGATGGTTGCTCCGTTTTCCCCTAGGGATAGGCTTATCCACACGGTGATTACCCACGGGGAGACTCGCTGTGTGAAGGAGGTTGGTAAACGACCGGGCGGAATGTACACAGCTCTCACTACATATACTGTACACAACCACCATCTAGGCTATTATACAGCAGCAGAACGCTGACAGGCAGGCACCCAATTATTTTTTTAAATTGGGAACTTTAACATTGTGTGTCATGTGTCGCATCACCTAAGTAAAGTATCCAAGTTGAATGGCATCCAAATAAAACGAGCAAATGGCCCAGGGATTTAATGCCAGTAAATGATGATACAGCTGTGCGGTATCTCTCTCTCTCTCTCTCTCACTCTCTCTCTCTCTCTCTGTCTCTCTCTCTGTCTCTCTCTCTCTCTCTCTCTCTCTCTCACTCTCTCTCTCTCTCTCTGTCTCTCTCTCTCTCTCTCTCTCTCTCTCTCTCTCTCTCTCTCGTTCTCTGACTGGTGCAATGTATGTACGGTATGTATGTGTGTACAGTGTGTGTGTATCCCTTACTCGAACAGTATCTATGGATGGATGTACTCATTGCAACCGAGTGCATCAGTGTAAGACCACTTGAAGGCATCTGTCAGGATGTTTAATTATTCATCAAACAACAGTTTTGAAATCAGGTGGTAGGCATCTACACTGCCTCTCTCTTGATTGTCTCTCTCTCTCTCTCTCTCTCTCTCTCTCTCTCTCTCTCTATGTTTCTCTCTCTCTCTCTGTTTCTCTCTCTGTTTCTCTCTCTGTTTCTCTCTCTCTCGCTCTCTCTTTCTCTCTCTCCCTCCTTCTCCGTTTCTTTCTCTCTCTCTCTGTTTCTCTCTCTGTTTCTCTCTCTCTGTTTCTCTCTCTCTGTTTCTCTCTCTCTCTCTCTCTCTCTCTCTGTCTGTCAGGTAATTGTAGTTAGTTTATCTGGTCTTGTGTCTACAGTGTGTAGTGTATGTGATGAGTCCATTTCCTCTGAATGCCAGTCCACTATTATTCCATCGTCTGGGTGTTTAAACACCTGGTCAGGCTGGCAATGATCAGGTCAGGAAGTACATGGACACATACACACACAGGTTTGGTGTCTCTGCATGGCATGCTGGCTCTAATGTGCGAGAACATAGTTAATCCCATCTCTCAGCTGTTGTATCCACCATTCCCCCCCCTGTGTGTATGTGTGTGTGTGTGTGTGTGTGTGTGTGTGTGTGTGTGTGCGTGTGTGTGTGTGTGTGTGTGTGTGTGTGTGTGTGTGTGTGTGTGTGTGTGTGTGTGTGTGTGTGTGTGTGTGTGTGTGTGTGTGTGATTTCCTGTGCTACTGCAGGTCCAGAACCAACATGGACATCACTACCTGGGCTTTTCCCTCATGTCCTGGTGTGATAGCCTCATATTATCAACAAAACCACTGGATCCTATTGCATTATGCATCTGTTTGCCCTATCTCTCTCCCTCCTACCGTTCTGTCCCTCTCTATTCCTCAGGTTCTCCCCCTCTCTCTCCGTCCCCTCTCTCTCTCCCTCCTTCCATTTTCTCCCTCCCTCTTTCCATCCCCCCTCTCTCCCTCCTTCCGTTTTCTCCCTCTTTCTCTCTGGTCCCCCCTCTCTCTCCCTCCTACCGTTCTGTCCCTCTCTATTCCTCATTTTCTCCCTCTCTCTCTCCCCCTCTCCCCCCTCTCTCTTTCTCCCTTCTTCCGTTTTGTCCCTCGATATTACAAGTTTTCTCTCTCTCTCTCTCCCCCTCTCCCCCCTCTCTCTCCCTCCGTTTTGTCCCTCTCTATTCCTCATTTTCTCCCTCTCTCTCTCCGTCCCCCCCTCTCTCTCCCTCCTCCATTTTCTCCCTCTCTCTCTCCGTCCCCCCCTCTCTCTCCCTCCTCCATTTTCTCCCTCTCTCTCTCCGTCCCCCCTCTCTCTCCCTCCTTCAAATTTGTACCTATCTATTCCTCATGTTCTCCCTCTCTCTCTCCGTCCCCCTCTCTCTCTCCCTCCTTCCATTTTCTCCCTCCCTCTTTCCATCCCCCCCTCTCTCCCTCCTTCCGTTTTCTCCCTCTTTCTCTCTGTCCCCCTCTCTCTCTCCCTCCTTCCAGTTTCTCCCTCCCTCTTTCCATCCCCCCTCTCTCCCTCCTTCCGTTTTCTCCCTCTTTCTCTCCGTCCCCCTCTCTCTCTCCCTCCTTCCATTTTCTCCCTCCCTCTTTCCATCCCCCCCTCTCTCCCTCCTTCCGTTTTCTCCCTCTTTCTCTCTGTCCCCCTCTCTCTCTCCCTCCTTCCATTTTCTCCCTCCCTCTTTCCATCCCCCCTCTCTCCCTCCTTCCGTTTTCTCCCTCTTTCTCTCCGTCCCCCTCTCTCTCTCCCTCCTTCCATTTTCTCCCTCCCTCTTTCCATCCCCCCTCTCTCCCTCCTTCCGTTTTCTCCCTCTTTCTCTCCGTCCCCCTCTCTCTCTCTCCGTCCGTTTTGTCCCTCTCTATTCCTCATTTTCTCCCTCTCCCTCTCTCTCTCCCTCCTCTCTCTCTCTCCCTCCTTCCGTTTTGTCCCTCTCTATAACTCGTTTTCTCCCTCTCCCTCTCCTTCTGTTTTGTCCCTCTCTACCCCCCCCCCCCCCCCCCCCGGTTGCATTTACTGTAGTCTTCACAGTGTTATCAGGCAGTAATGGCTCCTGTAAATCTGCTCCACTGCTGTGCTATCTGGAGCAGACAGGAGGCCGAGGTCTGGGAGGGGATTGGGTAGTGCAGAGTGTTTGGTTGTCTGCTACTGCTGTGTTCTAAACTGCATTTTAAACTGGGTAGTTCGAGACCTTGAATGCTGATTGGCTGACAGCCATGGTATATCAGACCGTATACCACGGGTATGAAAATACATGTATTTTTACTGCTCTAATTACGTTGGTAACCAGTTTATAATAGCAATAGGGCACCTCGGGGGTTTGTGATATATGGCCAATATACAGTTGAAGTCGAACATTTAAATACACCTTAGCCAAATACATTTAAACTCAGTTTTTCACAATTCCTGACATTTAATCCTAGTAAAAAAATTCCCTGTCTTAGATCAGTTAGGATCACCATTTTATTTTAAGAATGTGAAATGTCAGAATAATAGTAGAGAGAATAATTTATTTCAGCATTTCTTTCTTTCATCACATTCCCAGTGGGTCAGAAGTTTACATACACTCAATTAGTATTTGGCAGCATTGCCTTTAAATTGTTTAACTTGGATCAAATGTTTCGGGTAGCCTTCCACAAGCTTCCCACAATAAGTTGCGTGAATTTTGGCCCATTCCTCCTGACAGAGCTGGTGTAACTGAGTCAGGTTTGTAGGCCTCCTTGCTGGCAAACACTTTTTCAGTTCTGCCCACAAATTTTCTACAGCATTGAGGTCAGGGATTTGTGATGGCCACTCCAATACCTTGACTTTGTTGTCCTTAAGCCATTTTACCACAACTTTGGAAGTATGCTTGGGGTCATTGTCCATTTGGAAGACCCATTTGCGACTAAGCTTTAACTTCCAGACTGATGTCTTGAGATGTTGCTTCAATTCATCCACATAATTTTCCTCCCTCATGATGTCATCGATTTTGTGAAGTGCACCAGTCCCTCCTGCAGCAAAGCACCCTCACAACGTGATGCTGCCACCCCCGTGCTTCATGGTTGGGACGGTGTTCTCTGGCTTGCAAGCCTCCCCCTTTTCCCTCCAAACATAACGATGGTCATTATGGCCAAACAGTTCTATGTTTGTTTCATCAGACCAGAGGACATTTCTCAAAAAATTACACATCATTGTCTCCATGTGCAGTTGTAAACCGTAGTCTGGCTTTTTATGGCGGTTTTGGAGCAGTGGCCTCTTCCTTGCTGAGCGGCCTTTCAGGTTATGTTTATATAGTACTCATTTTACTGTGGATATAGATACTTTTGTACCTGTTTCCTCCAACATCTTCACAAGGTCCTTTGCTGTTGTTCTGGGATTGATTTGCACTTTTTGCACCAAAGTACGTTAATCTCTAGGAGACAGAAGGCGTCTCCTTCCTGAGCAGTATGACGGCTGCGTGGTCCCATGGTGTTTATACTTGTGTACTATTGTTTGTACAGATGAATGTGGTACCTTCAGGCATTTGGAAATTGCTCCCAAGGATGACCCAGACTTGTGGAGATCTACAATTTTTTTTCTGAGGTCTTGGTTGATTTCTTTTGAATTTCCCATGATGTCAAGCACTGAGTTTGAAGGTAGGCCTTGAAATACATCCACAGGTACACCTCCAGTTGACTCAAACAATGTCAATTAACCTATCAGAAGCTTCTAAAGCCATAACATAATTTTCTGGAATTTTCCAAGCTGTTTAAAGGCACAGTCAACTTAGTGTATAAAAACTTCTGACCCACTGGAATTGTGATACAGTGAATTATAAGTGAAATAATCTGTCTGTATACAATTGTTGGAAAAATTACTTGTGTCATGCACAAAATAGATGTCCTAACTGACTTGCCAAAACTAGTTTGTTAACAAGAAATTTGTGGAGTGGTTGAAAACGAGTTTTAATGACTCCAACCTAATTGTATGTTAACTTCCGACTTCAACTGTACCACGGCTAAGGGCTATGCGCAGGAATTCCACATTGCATCGTACGTAAGAAACGCCCTTAGCCGTGTTATATTGGCCACAATACACACCTCCTACGGCTTTATTGCCTAATTATTGAATGTCTACATGTTGTCTGTGAGCTGACCCATAATGGAAGAACAGTGTTGTGTACAAGTGTGCACACACACACACACACACACACACACACACACACACACACACACACACACACACACACACACACACACATACACATACACACAGGGGACATAAAGAAAGAGCAGAAAACACACACACACACACACACACACACACACACACACACACATACACATACACACAGGGGACATAAAGAAAGAGCAGAAAATGAGAAGGAGAAAGAGATCGGTTCAAAGCTGAGAGAGAGAATGAGAGAGCCCACAGCAGACTATGCAACACCACTCTCAGCTTGTCGATACGTCAATAGTGTAATCAGCAGTAGAGAGCACAGGGAGATTATGGGGGTATGGCAGGGGCCAGGGAATACAACTTTTAAGGCCTATGTGTGGGGCCCAAACAGGAGTTGAGAAAGAAAGGATAGCAGAGAGAACCCATTGGGCAGAAACTGGTTGAGTCAACGTTGTTTAAATGTGATGACGTTGAGTCAACGTGGAAAACTGATTGGATTTTCAGAAAGTAATCAACGTAAGGGAACATCAACGTAAAGGAACTTCCTATTTTTTCACCCAAATTTTTACCTAAATGTCGTGGTGACATTTTTTTTGTTGATTTCGCGTTGAATTTACTTCAGTTGACAACTCAATCAAATGTAAATGAAAAATAGACATTGAACTGATGTCTGAGCCCAGTGGAGAAGAGAGAAGGAGGAAGAGAGAGTGAGACTTCCCTGTCCTCTTTTCTTCTCCCATGATTCTCCTTTGCAGTCTGTTATGATCCCCAGTTTCTGTTTTGTGGTTTGTGTATTTGTATGTGTGGGTTTCAGGATGGCTTCCTGAATTCCCCCAAGCAGCTCATTGGTTGGCCCCCAAACGCTAATTGGAGAGCTGACCACGCCCCCTCGCCAGGATACAGCTGTATCCCATTAGACTCCTTCTCCAGCTATATAAGCCAGTGTTCTGTTGCTCAGGAGAGGAGGCTGAGAGCTGAGGGTTATATACTGTTTTGGTTGTGTCTTAGAGAGAGCTGAGGGTTATATACTGTGTTGGTTGTGTCTCAGAGAGAGCTGAGGGTTATATACTGTTTTGGTTGTGTCTCAGATAGAGCTGAGGGTTATATCCTGTGTTGGTTGTGTCTCAGATAGAGCTGAGGGTTATGTCCTGTGTTGGTTGTGTCTCAGATAGAGCTGAGGGTTATATACTGTGTTGGTTGTGTCTCAGATAGAGCTGAGGGTTATATACTGTGTTGGTTGTGTCTCAGATAGAGCTGAGGGTTATGTCCTGTGTTGGTTGTGTCTCAGATAGAGCTGAGGGTTATGTCCTGTGGTGGTTGTTTCTCAGAGCTGATGGTTATGTACTGTATTTTGGTTTGTGTTGCTGAGAGAGATGATGAGTGTGTCGTGTGTTGGTTGTTGCAGAGAGAGAGCTTATTCGTATGTCCTGTGGTGGTTGTTTCTCAGAGCTGATGGTTATGTACTGTATTTTGGTTCGTGTTGCTGAGAGAGATGATGAGTGTGTTGGTTGTTGCAGAGAGAGATGATTCGTATGTCCTGTGTGCCAATAGAACTGAATTTTGGTTCGTGTTGCTGAGAGAGATGATGAGTGTGTTGGTTGTTGCAGAGAGAGAGAGATGATTCGTATGTCCTGTGTGCCAATAGAACTGTGTTTTTGATGATTGAAATTGTGTACTTACGTTTGTATTCTGTTTCATTTGTTCCCAGGGGGGGAAGGGGAAGGAACCTAGGGAGTGTTTAGGCAAGAGGCCTGCGGGCATACATATACCCATAGTATATTCACTGTCTAGGCACACTAGGTAAGACCTGGGCGGACCACCCTCTGTATTTTGGTTAGTGCACCAGGTGGTGCTAGTTAGGTAAGTAGTGGGTAGGCAGGTAAGGTAGGAGAGGGGGCTTTGATATGTACTTTCTTTGCTTTGGTTCCGTCCAGCCCCCTTTTCCCCAAAATTACCTTGTGATGGAATAAATTCCTAGTAAACAGTAAATGATCTGCCTCTTGTCATCCTTACTCGCACCTAAAATCCCATACCTCTTTCACTCCACCTACAGTCCCATACCTCTTTCACTCCACCTACAGTCCCATACCTCTTTCACTCCACCTACAGTCCCATACCTCTTTCACTCCACCTACAGTCCCATACCTCTTTCACTCCACCTACAGTCCCATACCTCTTTCACTCCACCTACAGTCCCATACCTCTTTCACTCCACCTACAGTCCCATACCTCTTTCACTCCACCTACAGTCCCATACCTCTTTCACTCCACCTACAGTCCCATACCTCTTTCACTCCACCTACAGTCCCATACCTCTTTCACTCTACCTACAGTCCCATACCTCTTTCACTCCACCTACAGTCCCATACCTCTTTCACTCCACGGGGAGTTGAGTTGTAGCAGGGCGTTGCGTTCCCTCTTCCTAGCAGTCTCTCCCATCATTCTCCTTTGCAGGCTCTCCAGCAGTCTCTCTCCAGCAACATCACACCCAGTGAACATTTCACTCTCTAACATACTGTACACACACACACACACTTATTTTTACACATCTGAACACACACCACCCCCAGTGATGTGAGAATTACACACATATTTTTGTAGGAAGGCACACCACCCCTGCAGAGATTATACACGTGAACATGCACACCAACTCTCTAGTAAGACTTCTAAATTGTAGAAACACACACATACAGGCATGGATACACACTTAACAGGCACATTAACCCTGCTGAGACAATCTAGATCTGCTATCTTCATTTGATCTCTGTTTTCTCAGTTTTTCTGCACAGCAGGAAATGCAAATTGTAGTGTAGTCAATGTTTAAAAATGCTTTTAACGTTTGTAATTTCCACTTGAAAATGTCAGACTTGATTTGTCTGGGCTGTAGAGAGATGGTACTCAACAACCCCAATCTGTTTCAGCCTTTTGGAATTGATGAATGACCAGTTTTATGGTCTGTTGTTTGGGATACATGTGATTTATGTGTTCACTGTAGGTAACTTAAAAACATCTGCTAAATTACGCTATGTGTTTAGGCTGTCACATATAGTGCCTGCAGAAGGTATTCATAGTGTACCCCTTGACTTAGCCCACATTTTGATGTTACAGCCTGAATTCAAAATAGATTCAATTAAAATAATAATCTCACCAACCTACACACAATACCCCATAATGACAAAGTGAAAACAGGTTTTTTGAAATGTTTGCAAATGTATTGAAAATGAAATATCACATTTACATAAGTATTCACACCTCTGAGTCAATACATGTTAAAATCAACTTTGGCAGCAATTACAGCTGTGTCTTTCTGGGTAAGTCTAAGAGCTTTGCACACCTGAATTGTACAATATTTGCACATTATTCTTTGGAAAATTCTTCAAACTCTGTCAAGTTGGTTGTTGAGCATTGCTAGACAGCCATTTTCAAGTTATGCCATAGATTTTCAAGCAAATTTGAAGTCCCAATTGTAACTAGGTCATTTAGGAATATGCAATGTTGTATTGGTAAGCAATTCCAGTGTATATTTGGCATTTGTTTAGGTTATTGTCTTGCTGAAAGGTGAATTGGTCTCCCAATGTCTGTTAGAAAAAAGATTTAACCAGGTTTTCCTCCAGGATTTTGCCAGTGGTTAGCTCTATTACATGTATTTTTATCCTAAAAAACTCCCTAGTCCTTACCAATGGCAAGCATACCCATAACATGATGCAGCCACCACCATGCTTGAAAATAGGAAGAGTGGTACTCAGTGATGGTGTGTTGGTCATGTAGTGTATTTCGAAACAGAAGCAGCCTAACAAAGTTTCAATTGAACAAGTTGGGATAAGTAGAGACAGAAGTCTGTTGGTTCTAAACACCACTAGATATTATGAATGATTTGGAATGCTCAAACAAATATCTGTCAAGCATACATCCACTGGAGAGAGAGAGAAGGCAAGGTTTTTCATCTCAGCAACATGTACAATGTTTTCCTAATCAAAGATTTGAAGTTAAAGAAATCAAATAGCGTCCATCCTCTATTGTACTGGTTCTCCTTAGAGTGATGATACGCGAGTGTGGGGAAAGTAAACATTTAAGAGAGAGGAGATGGTGTGTGTGTTTGTGTGGATGTGTTTTACTATTCTTGTGGGGACCAAAAGTCCCCACAAGAATAGTAAACAAACATTTGACCAACTGGGGACATTTTGTTAGTCCCCCAAAAGGTAAAATGCTATTTCTTAAGGTTAAGGTTAGAATTAGTGTTATGGTTAGAATTACGTTAAGGGTTAGGGTAAGGAGCTAGTGTTACTTTTAGGGTTAGGAGCTAGTGTTACTTTTAGGGTTAGGAGCTAGTGATAGGTTTAGGGTTAGGGTTAAGGTTAGGTTTTTTAGTTTAGGGTTTTTGGTTATGGTAAGACTACGGGTTAGGGTTAGATAAGACTATGGGTTAGGGTTAGGTAAGACTACGGGTTAGGGTTAGGTAAGACTACGGGTTAGGGTTAGGTAAGACTACGGGTTAGGGTTAGGTAAGACTACGGGTTAGGGTTAGGTAAGACTACGGGTTAGGGTTAGGTAAGACTACGGGTTAGGGTTAGGTAAGACTACGGGTTAGGGTTAGGTAAGACTACGGGTTAGGGTTAGGTAAGACTACGGGTTAGGGTTAGGTAAGACTACGGGTTAGAGTTAGGTAAGACTACGGGTTAGGGTTAGGTAAGACTACGGGTTAGGGTTAGGTAAGACTACGGGTTAGGTAAGACTACGGGTTAGGGTTAGGTAAGACTATGGGTTAGGGTTAGGGGTAAGGGAAAATAGGATTTTGAATGGAACTGAATTGAGTGTCCGTTAGCTGTACAAGTCTGTGTGTGTGTGTGTGTGTGTGAGCGCGTGTGTGTGTGTGTGTGTGAGCGCATGTGTGTGTGTGTGAGCGCGTGTGTGTGTGAGCGTGTGTGTGTGAGCGTGTGTGTGTGTGTGTGTTTTGAGTGGCATTTTTAATATCCCTGTCTGCTTCAGATGCCTCAAGTTGTTTTGCTTGAGTGTGTCAAACTCTCTCTCTCTCTTCATCCTCTCTTCCATCTGACACCTGTTTTTCTGTTCATTAAAACTGCACCTCATTCATTTCAAACACCTTTCACTTTCCATCAATGCTTAATTGAAATACTTATTTTTTATGCGCCAAAATTACTTTTAAATCCATTGAATATCTTAAAAAACAATTGGCTAGGTCCTTAATGATAAATCATATAACATTAATATTGTTTTGAAACCATTAACACATTTCTGGAAACTGTGAGATTTAATTAATCTCACTCAAACTAAAAAATATGTCACTTTAATTAAACTAGCTGTAACTTATGAATGCTTAATTAAGTTGTGAGTTTTTTCATCAAGAAGTTAAGTTATTATGTGGACTTTATTACAGTTGTATGAAGGCTTCATTAAGACCTATCAAATCAAATTGTATTTGTCACATGCTTCGTAAACAACTGATATAGACTACCAGTGAAATGCTTACTTACAGGTCCTTTTCCAACAATGTATAAGTTGACTTTAAAAAAAGTGTGCATGCCCATGCATTATCATGGTACAGACATCCATTAAAGAGCTGTTTGGCGTAGCAGATAGCCTAGCTGCTAACTAGCTATCAAGCTAGCAATGTTTCCTTAACAGCTTGAACACAGCCTGTCACGGCCTTGTGCCTGGAACTGTGGATTGTCCCGGGCGCATGGCTGTCTGAATCCCTGCTCTTTGGTGCTGTTTAAGGGTGTTTTCACATATAGTCCTCTTTAAAATAACCGATCTCAGTCCTCTTTAAAGTGAGCTCTGGGGTAAAGAAAAAGCTAAATAGCTCAGTTCTCTTTGTATTCACACTGCCCTTGCCTTTAAATGAGGACACAACTCCTTTGCCAGTTCATTTCATCTATTTTGTGGACAGAGGCCTCTTTGCATTCACAGGGTTGCAGTAGTCTAGTGTGTCAGGGTTTATGGCAGGGGAAACAGGGTTGCAGTAGTCTAGTGTGTCAGGGTTTATGGCAGGGGGAACGGTGTTGCAGTAGTCTAGTGTGTCAGGGTTTATGGCAGGGGGAACAGGGTTGCAGTAGTCTAGTGTGTCAGGGTTTATGGCAGGGGAAACAGGGTTGCAGTAGTCTAGTGTGTCAGGGTTTATGGCAGGGGGAACGGTGTTGCAGTAGTCTAGTGTGTCAGGGTTTATGGCAGGGGGAACGGTGTTGCAGTAGTCTAGTGTGTCAGGGTTTATGGCAGGGGGAACGGTGTTGCAGGAGTCTAGTGTGTCAGGGTTTATGGCAGGGGGAACGGTGTTGCAGTAGTCTAGTGTGTCAGGGTTTATGGCAGGGGAAACGGTGTTGCAGTAGTCTAGTGTGTCAGGGTTTATGGCAGGGGGAACGGTGTTGCAGTAGTCTAGTGTGTCAGGGTTTATGGCAGGGGGAACGGTGTTGCAGTAGTCTAGTGTGTCAGGGTTTATGGCAGGGGGAACAGGGTTGCAGTAGTCTAGTGTGTCAGGGTTTATGGCAGGGGGAACAGGGTTGCAGTAGTCTAGTGTGTCAGGGTTTATGGCAGGGGAAACAGGGTTGCAGTAGTCTAGTGTGTCAGGGTTTATGGCAGGGGGAACAGGGTTGCAGTAGTCTAGTGTGTCAGGGTTTATGGCAGGGGAAACAGTGTTGCAGTTGTCTAGTGTGTCATGGTTTATGGCAGGGGGAACAGGGTTGCAGTAGTCTAGTGTGTCAGGGTTTATGGCAGGGAAACAGGGTTGCAGTAGTCTAGTGTGTCAGGGTTTATGGCAGGGGGAACAGGGTTGCAGTAGTCTAGTGTGTCAGGGTTTATGGCAGGGGGAACGGTGTTGCAGTAGTCTAGTGTGTCAGGGTTTATGGCAGGTGGAACAGGGTTGCAGTAGTCTAGTGTGTCAGGGTTTATGACAGGGGGAACAGGGTTGCAGTAGTCTAGTGTGTCAGGGTTTATGGCAGGGGGAACGGTGTTGCAGTAGTCTAGTGTGTCAGGGTTTATGGCAGGGGGAACAGGGTTGCAGTAGTCTAGTGTGTCAGGGTTTATGACAGGGGGAACAGGGTTGCAGTAGTCTAGTGTGTCAGGGTTTATGACAGGGGGAACAGTGTTGCAGTAGTCTAGTGTGTCAGGGTTTATGGCAGGGGGAACGGTGTTGCAGTAGTCTAGTGTGTCAGGGTTTATGGCAGGGGAAACAGGGTTGCAGTAGTCTAGTGTGTCAGGGTTTATGGCAGGGGGAACAGGGTTGCAGTAGTCTAGTGTGTCAGGGTTTATGGCAGGGGGAACGGTGTTGCAGTAGTCTAGTGTGTCAGGGTTTATGGCAGGGGAAACAGGGTTGCAGTAGTCTAGTGTGTCAGGGTTTATGGCAGGGGGAACAGGGTTGCAGTAGTCTAGTGTGTCAGGGTTTATGACAGGGGGAACAGGGTTGCAGTAGTCCAGTGTGTCAGGGTTTATGGCAGGGGGAACGGTGTTGCAGTAGTCTAGTGTGTCAGGGTTTATGGCAGGGGAAACAGGGTTGCAGTAGTCCAGTGTGTCAGGGTTTATGGCAGGGGGAATGGTGTTGCAGTAGTCTAGTGTGTCAGGGTTTATGGCAGGGGAAACAGGGTTGCAGTAGTCTAGTGTGTCAGGGTTTATGGCAGGGGAAACAGGGTTGCAGTAGTCTAGTGTGTCAGGGTTTATGGCAGGGGGAACAGGGTTGCAGTAGTCTAGTGTGTCAGGGTTTATGGCAGGGGGAACGGTGTTGCAGTAGTCTAGTGTGTCAGGGTTTATGGCAGGGGAAACAGGGTTGCAGTAGTCTACTGTGTCAGGGTTTATGGCAGGGGGAACAGGGTTGCAGTAGTCTAGTGTGTCAGGGTTTATGGCAGGGGGAACAGGGTTGCAGTAGTCTAGTGTGTCAGGGGTTATGGCAGGGGGAACAGGGTTGCAGTAGTCTAGTGTGTCAGGGTTTATGGCAGGGGGAACGGTGTTGCAGTAGTCTAGTGTGTCAGGGTTTATGGCAGGGGGAACGGTGTTGCAGTAGTCTAGTGTGTCAGGGTTTATGGCAGGGGAAACAGGGTTGCAGTAGTCTAGTGTGTCAGGGTTTATGGCAGGGGGAACAGGGTTGCAGTAGTCTAGTGTGTCAGGGTTTATGGCAGGGGGAACGGTGTTGCAGTAGTCTAGTGTGTCAGGGTTTATGGCAGGGGGAACAGGGTTGCAGTAGTCTAGTGTGTCAGGGTTTATGACAGGGGGAACAGGGTTGCAGTAGTCTAGTGTGTCAGGGTTTATGACAGGGGGAACAGTGTTGCAGTAGTCTAGTGTGTCAGGGTTTATGGCAGGGGGAACGGTGTTGCAGTAGTCTAGTGTGTCAGGGTTTATGGCAGGGGAAACAGGGTTGCAGTAGTCTAGTGTGTCAGGGTTTATGGCAGGGGGAACAGGGTTGCAGTAGTCTAGTGTGTCAGGGTTTATGGCAGGGGGAACGGTGTTGCAGTAGTCTAGTGTGTCAGGGTTTATGGCAGGGGAAACAGGGTTGCAGTAGTCTAGTGTGTCAGGGTTTATGGCAGGGGGAACAGGGTTGCAGTAGTCTAGTGTGTCAGGGTTTATGACAGGGGGAACAGGGTTGCAGTAGTCCAGTGTGTCAGGGTTTATGGCAGGGGGAACGGTGTTGCAGTAGTCTAGTGTGTCAGGGTTTATGGCAGGGGAAACAGGGTTGCAGTAGTCCAGTGTGTCAGGGTTTATGGCAGGGGGAATGGTGTTGCAGTAGTCTAGTGTGTCAGGGTTTATGGCAGGGGAAACAGGGTTGCAGTAGTCTAGTGTGTCAGGGTTTATGGCAGGGGAAACAGGGTTGCAGTAGTCTAGTGTGTCAGGGTTTATGGCAGGGGGAACAGGGTTGCAGTAGTCTAGTGTGTCAGGGTTTATGGCAGGGGGAACGGTGTTGCAGTAGTCTAGTGTGTCAGGGTTTATGGCAGGGGAAACAGGGTTGCAGTAGTCTACTGTGTCAGGGTTTATGGCAGGGGGAACGGTGTTGCAGTAGTCTAGTGTGTCAGGGTTTATGGCAGTTGGAACAGGGTTGCAGTAGTCTAGTGTGTCAGGGTTTATGGCAGGGGGAACGGTGTTGCAGTAGTCTAGTGTGTCAGGGTTTATGACAGGGGGAACAGGGTTGCAGTAGTCTAGTGTGTCAGGGTTTATGGCAGGGGGAACGGTGTTGCAGTAGTCTAGTGTGTCAGGGTTTATGGCAGGGGGAACAGGGTTGCAGTAGTCTAGTGTGTCAGGGTTTATGGCAGGGGGAACAGGGTTGCAGTAGTCTAGTGTGTCAGGGGTTATGGCAGGGGGAACGGTGTTGCAGTAGTCTAGTGTGTCAGGGTTTATGGCAGGGGAAACTGGGTTGCAGTAGTCTAGTGTGTCAGGGTTTATGGCAGGGGAAACAGGGTTGCAGTAGTCTAGTGTGTCAGTGTTTATGTGAAAACTGCCAGAATTAGCTTACATTGTTACATTGGCATCCAACACCAAAGATGGGAGTCATCGAGAGGACTGTGTTTCTCTATCACAGGTGTAGGATATTTAAATTAACAAACATTATTCTTCAAGCAGTTGATACAACAACAGGAAATTAGCTTCAAGAGCTTTGTGCAAATACTGATGGACTGTGATTGGAATTTATATGTTTAAATGAATGTTTAGAATATTCCACCCTGAAACTACATAATTGTATGAAATTGATTAGAATCATCAGTTAAATACATTAGAATCATAAAATTATTATTAATGATGTATGTAGTCTTAGTCAGTCAAATTCTAATAAATGATGTGTGTAGTTTTAGTCAGAATTAGGGTAAAACAATATATCTGTACAATATGTCCCTATAGTATCTTAAACACAGACTGTCTGAGAAAATATTAGGTGCCGACCTTGGCTAGGGGCCACTGAGAGATTTGGGAGAGGGCAGTGAGTACTCCCTAATCTTGAGGGGGGACAGGGAGTGCTTCTCACGGTCCCTAATCTTTGTCGGCTGGGTATTGGTACAGTATGTACGTAGGATACCTACTGTTTGTGTGCAAAAGTATGTGCGTAAGGAGCTAGTATAAAATGAATGGTTTTGTACAACGAACTAGCGCCCTCGTGAATAAACATTTTGACTATTTTAGCTGGTCTGTTTCATTCAACCAGTATCTTACAAATTCTGGGTTGCAGACCGAGTAGTTTAATTGAACTGGGTTATGAACATTGAGAACATCATTCTCGTAATATGGACTCAACTAACAAAAGAATGGACAATCTGACCAAAGAGGTCCAAGGCCTTAAAAGCAGTTTGCAGTTCTTCCAGGGAGAGGTGGATGTCATTAAAAAGACTTGCAGCAAGACGACAACAAACTGTAAGTCCTCTCCAGTTGAAATCAGCACACTCTTTGAATCATTGTTACCAAAGACTGGGAAAACAGACTGTCTAGAGGGACAATCCAGGAGGAATAACATTGTTGTGGATGACATACCCGTCTTCACATGAGAACTGGGCAGTCTGAGGAGAAAGTAAGAAAAATGATCAGTGAAAAGCTGCAGCTGGATCATATAAAGATTGAGGTGGAGCGTGCCCACCGGTCTGGAAAACATGTAACCTGCCTAGGTGACAGACCCAGGATGATAGTGGTCAAGTTCCTGAGGTTTAAAGACAAGATGGCTGTTCTGGAGAGAGCTGAAAAATGATATGGTTCAAAGAAATGATGCAATAGAGGTATCAGGCTGCTCATCTGATTGGTTGGCATACTGTAAATTGTAACTACACAAAAATAAGAATAATTATATTCCCAAACAAGATAAATGACAAAACTCAATGGAAAAAGACTATGTAGTACCTTAAATGATACGATGAGCAGAAACCCAATTCATCTCCAGCATTCATGGAAATTGCTCAGTCATTTATAATAAAACCTTTCAATTTTGCCAATAATTTCAGTGACTATTTCACTTGTAAAGTGGAAAAACACAAAAGTGAAATGACAACAATGAACAGTGAAGCATCTATTTTTGTATAACAGATCTAATAATGGAAGAGAAGGATTGTTGTTTTGAATTTGTGTTAGTGTGGGACAGGTAGAAAAACTATAGTTACCCATGAATAATGATAAGCCACCAGGTACAGTATAGACAACCTTGATGGGAAACTATTGTTACCCATGAATGATGATACGCCACCAGGTACAGTATAGACAACCTTGATGGGAAACTATTGAGAAGGGCAGCAGACTGTATTGCCATCCCTATTTGCCATGTCTTTAACCAAAGCCTGAAGGAGTGAGTCCACAGGCGTGGAAGAAAGCTAAAGTCATTCCACTGCCTAAAAATAGTAAAGCAACATTTGCTCTAACAGCCGACCAATCAGTTTGCTGCCTGTTCTTAGTAAACTGATGGAGAGGATTGTGTTTAACCAAATACAATGCTATTTTTCAGAGAACAATTTCACGACTGGCTGTCAGCATGCATATAGAGAAAGGCACTCAACTTGTACTGCACTGACTCAGATGACTGAGGATTGTTTCAAATAAATGGATAATACGATGATAGTTGGAGCTGCGTTGTTAGATTTCAGTGCAGCCTTTGATGTTATTGATCATACATTGTTATTGAAAATCACTGGGTTGGAGAGTTATTTATCCAATACAACCCAGTGTTCTTCACTGGAAGCTTCTCCAACAGCAGATATGTACAGTACGATGTCCCTCAGGACAGTTTCCTCAGGCTGTTACTCTTTATTTTCTACAAATGATTTGCCACTGGTCTTAAATAAAGTGAGAATGTTTATGTATGCAGAGGATTCTATAATACATGTCAGCTCTCTAAGCCAATGAGGAGGTACAGTCAGTATCAGACTGGGTGATTCATAATAATACATGTCAGCTCTCTAAGCCAATGAGGAGGTACAGTCAGTATCAGACTGGGTGATTCATAATAATACATGTCAGCTCTCTAAGCCAATGAGGAGGTACAGTCAGTATCAGACTGGGTGATTCATAATAATACATGTCAGCTCTCTAAGCCAATGAGGAGGTACAGTCAGTATCAGAATGGGTGATTCATAATAATACATGTCAGCTCTCTAAGCCAATGAGGAGGTACAGTCAGTATCAGACTGGGTGATTCATAATAATACATGTCAGCTCTCTAAGCCAATGAGGAGGTACAGTCAGTATCAGACTGGGTGATTCATAATAATACATGTCAGCTCTCTAAGCCAATGAGGAGGTACAGTCAGTATCAGACTGGGTGATTCATAATAATACATGTCAGCTCTCTAAGCCAATGAGGAGGTACAGTCAGTATCAGACTGGGTGATTCATAATAATACATGTCAGCTCTCTAAGCCAATGAGGAGGTACAGTCAGTATCAGACTGGGTGATTCATAATAATACATGTCAGCTCTCTAAGCCAATGAGGAGGTACAGTCAGTATCAGACTGGGTGATTCATAATAATACATGTCAGCTCTCTAAGCCAATGAGGAGGTACAGTCAGTATCAGACTGGGTGATTCATAATAATACATGTCAGCTCTCTAAGCCAATGAGGAGGTACAGTCAGTATCAGACTGGGTGATTCATAATAATACATGTCAGCTCTCTAAGCCAATGAGGAGGTACAGTCAGTATCAGACTGGGTGATTCATAATAATACATGTCAGCTCTCTAAGCCAATGAGGAGGTACAGTCAGTATCAGACTGGGTGATTCATAATAATACATGTCAGCTCTCTAAGCCAATGAGGAGGTACAGTCAGTATCAGAATGGGTGATTCATAATAATACATGTCAGCTCTCTAAGCCAATGAGGAGGTACAGTCAGTATCAGAATGGGTGATTCATAATAAACTGGTCTTAAATAAACCTAAATAAACCTAAAAGCATTGTATTTGTTCAAAACATTCTGTAAGACCTAAACCTAAACTGGAGTTGTACATAAATGACCATTGAGCAAGTTGAGGAAGCTGAACTCCTCAGTATAACATTGGAGGGTCTCAAGGCACAAGGCGAGACCCAGATGCAGACACAGGAGGCAGATGGTTGGAGTCTTACAATGTTTATTAATCCAAAGGGGTAGGCAAGAGAATGGTCGTGGACAGGCAAAAAGGTCAAAACCAGATCAGAGTCCAATAGGTACTGAAGGGCAGGCAGAATCAAGGTCAGGGCAGGCAGGATGATCAGGCAGGCAGGAAGGGAGTCCAGAGTCAGGCAGGGGTCAGAACCGGGAGGACTATAAAAAGAGAATAGAAAAGAAGTATGGGAAAAACACCCTGGTTGACTTGACTAAACATACAAGACGAACTGGCACATCAATACACTGGGGAAATAAGTGACAGCGGGAGGGGGTGGAGGCAACCACAGGAACAGGTGAAACAGTTCAGGGCGGGACAGAGGGTCAATTATCATGGGCAAGTCATATTGACAAAGTTGTTGTGAAGGTGGGAGGGGTATGTTTGTTATAAAAATATGTTTAGCTTTTTTGACACAAACAGAGAACCACTCCTTCCCCTTAACTGCACATACAGAACTAACATCAACAACATGCATGCCAGTATTTCCTGGTTGAGGGTTGACAAGAGATTAATGTCTTCTTCTAGTTTCTATGAGAAGTATTACTGCAATGAAAATTCCAGATTGTCTGCATAATCAAATAGCATTCAGCTCAGACATTCATACATACCCCACCAGACATACCACCAGGGGTCTCTTTACATTCTCCAAGTCCAAAACAAATTCACGGTAACAGACTTGGAGCTCCATTTCATCTCCAATAACTCAAGCAAACAGCAAAATGACCTTTAAAAACGGATTAAAAAACAACCTACGTAAACAGCGGGGACTGTGAGGGGACACACACAAACACACTCTAACACACACAAACACACTCTAACACACACAAACACACTCTAACACACACAAACACACTCTAACACACACAAACACACTCTAACACACACAAACACACTCTAACACACACAAACACACTCTAACACACACAAACACACTCTAACACACACAAACACACTCTAACACACACAAACACACTCTAACACACACAAACACACTCTAACACACACAAACACACTCTAACACACAAAGACACACTCTAACACACACAGACACACTCTAACACACACAAACACACTCTAACACACACAAACACACTCTAACACACACAAACACACTCTAACACACGCAAACACACTCTAACACACACAAACACACTCTAACACACACAAACACACTCTAACACACACAAACACACACAAACACACTCTAACACACACAAACACACTCTAACACACACAAACACACTCTAACACACACAAACACACTCTAACACACACAGACACACTCTAACACACACAGACACACTCTAACACACACAAACACACTCTAACACACACAAACACACTCTAACACACACAAACACACTCTAACACACACAAAAACACTCTAACACACACAGACACACTCTAACACACACAAACACACTCTAACACACACAAACACACTCTAACACACACAAACACACTCTAACACACACAAACACACTCTAACACACACAAACACACTCTAACACACACAAACACACTCTAACACACACAAACACACTCTAACACACACAGACACACTCTAACACACACAAACACACTCTAACACACACAAACACACTCTAACACACACAAACACACTCTAACACACACAAACACACTCTAACACACACAAACACACTCTAACACACACAAACACACTCTAACACACACAAACACACTCTAACACACACAAACACACTCTAACACACAAAGACACACTCTAACACACACAGACACACTCTAACACACACAAACACACTCTAACACACACAAACACACTCTAACACACACAAACACACTCTAACACACACAAACACACTCTAACACACACAAACACACTCTAACACACGCAAACACACTCTAACACACACAAACACACTCTAACACACACAAACACACTCTAACACACACAAACACACACAAACACACTCTAACACACACAAACACACTCTAACACACACAAACACACTCTAACACACACAAACACACTCTAACACACACAGACACACTCTAACACACACAGACACACTCTAACACACACAAACACACTCTAACACACACAAACACACTCTAACACACACAAACACACTCTAACACACACAAAAACACTCTAACACACACAGACACACTCTAACACACACAAACACACTCTAACACACACAAACACACTCTAACACACACAAACACACTCTAACACACACAAACACACTCTAACACACACAAACACACTCTAACACACACAAACACACTCTAACACACACAAACACACTCTAACACACACAAACACACTCTAACACACACAGACACACTCTAACACACACAAACACACTATAACACACACAAACACACTCTAACACACACAGACACACTCTAACACACACAAACACACTCTAACACACACAAACACACTCTAACACACACAAACACACTCTAACACACACAAACACACTCTAACACACACAGACACACTCTAACACACACAAACACACTCTAACACACACAGACACACTCTAACACACACAGACACACTCTAACACACACAAACACACTCTAACAAACACAGACACACTCTAACACACACAAACACACTCTAACACACACAAACACACTCTAACACACACAAACACACTCTAACACACACAAACACACTCTAACACACACAAACACACTCTATCACACACAAACACACTCTAACACACACAGACACACTCTAACACACACAAACACACTCTAACACACACAAACACACTCTAACACACACAAACACACTCTAACACACACAAACACACTCTAACACAGACAAACACACTCTAACACACACAAACACACTCTAACACACACAAACACACTCTAACACACACAAACACACTCTAACACACAAAAACACACTCTAACAGACACAAACACACTCTAACACACACAGACACACTCTAAACACACACAGACACACTCTAACACACACAAACACACTCTAACAAACACAAACACACTCTAACACACACAAACACACTCTAACACACACAAACACACTCTAACACACACAAACACACTCTAACACACACAGACACACTCTAACACACACAGACACACTCTAACACACACAAACACACTCTAACACACACAGACACACTCTAACACACACAAACACACTCTAACACACACAAACACACTCTAACACACACAGACACACTCTAACACACACAAACACACTCTAACACACACAAACACACTCTAACACACACAGACACACTCTAACACACACAAACACACTCTAACACACACAGACACACTCTAACACACACAGACACACTCTAACACACACAAACACACTCTAACACACACAAACACACTCTAACACACACAAACACACTCTAACACACACAAACACACTCTAACACACACAAACACACTCTAACACACACAAACACACTCTAACACACACAGACACACTCTAACACACACAAACACACTCTAACACACACAAACACACTCTAACACACACAAACACACTCTAACACACACAAACACACTCTAACACACACAAACACACTCTAACACACACAGACACACTCTAACACACACAAACACACTCTAACACACACAAACACACTCTAACACACACAGACACACTCTAACACACACAGACACACTCTAACACACACAGACACACTCTAACACACACAAACACACTCTAACACACACAAACACACTCTAACACACACAAACACACTCTAACACACACAAACACACTCTAACACACACAAACACACTCTAACACACACAAACACACTCTAACACACACAAACACGCTCTAACACACACAAACACACTCTAACACACACAAACACACTCTAACACACACAGACACACTCTAACACACACAAACACACTCTAACACACACAGACACACTCTAACACACACAAACACACTCTAACACACTCTAACACACACAAACACACTCTAACACACACAAACACACTCTAACACACACAAACACACTCTAACACACACAAACACACTCTAACACACACAAACACACTCTAACACACACAAACACACTCTAACACACACAAACACACTCTAACACACACAAACACACGCACACACACAAACACACTCTAACACACACAAACACACTCTAACACACACAAACACACTCTAACACACACAAACACACTCTAACACACACAAACACACTCTAACACACACAAACACACTCTAACACACACAAACACACTCTAACACACACAAACACACTCTAACACACACAAACACACGCACACACACAAACACACTCTAACACACACAAACACACTCTAACACACACAAACACACTCTAACACACACAAACACACTCTAACACACACAAACACACTCTAACACACACAAACACACGCACACACACAAACACACTCTAACACACACAAACACACTCTAACACACACAAACACACTCTAACACACACAAACACACTCTAACACACACAAACACACGCACACACACAGACACACTCTAACACACACAAACACACTCTAACACACACAAACACACTCTAACACACACAAACACACTCTAACACATACAAACACACTCTAACACACACAAACACACGCACACACACAAACACACTCTAACACACACAAACACACGCACACACACAGACACACTCTAACACACACAAACACACGCACACACACAGACACACTCTAACACACACAAACACACGCACACACACAGACACACTCTAACACACACAAACACACGCACACACACAGACACACTCTAACACACACAAACACACGCACACACACAGACACACTCTAACACACACAAACACACTCTAACACACACAAACACACTCTAACACACACAAACACACGCACACACACAGACACACTCTAACACACACAAACACACGCACACACACAGACACACTCTAACACACACAAACACACTCTAACACACACAAACACACTCTAACACACACACACACACAGACACACTCTAACACACACAAACACACACACACACACACAGACACACTCTAACACACACACACTTTTTTAGTTGTATTGTTTGTATGATTTTTGTTGTTGCATCGTTTGTGTATCGTTGTGTTATAAAATGGTGTGACTTTCCTTGTCTATCAGTGAATCCGTGTTTTGTTACTTGTCATGTATTTTGGGGGGTGTGGACCCCAGGAAGAGTCGCTGATGCTTCTGCAAAACTTCATGCGGATCCAAATAAGAAAAACAATTACTGACAGAAGACATGTAGTGTACTGCACACAGTGTTACAGTCTACACTTTCAGAATAATGTGTGAAAGTATGCAGTATCTTTCCACTATGTGTAGCCTGGTTCTGCTAGCTTTGGGAGTAGTCTAATATATTGAGGCTGTGTAGGGAAAGGACGGACTGTAGAGCTTTGGGGGTAGTCTAATGTATTGAGGCTGTGTAGGGAAAGGAAGGACTGTAGAGCTTTGGGAGTAGTCTAATGTATTGAGGCTGTGTAGGGAAAGGAAGGACTGTAGAGCTTTGGGAGTAGTCTAATGTATTGAGGCTGTGTAGGGAAAGGAAGGACTGTAGAGCTTTGGGAGTAGTCTAATGTATTGAGGCTGTGTAGGGAAAGGACGGACTGTAGAGCTTATTGGACTGAGCTGTCACCCCTGTAGATTTAAGGGCCAGCCAAACACACACACAAACACACACACACACACGCACACCTGCTGAGAAGGCAGAATCAAACTCTGGAAATCAATAAAACATTCCTTATCTTAGTCCCTCTATCTCTCATTCTATCTCTCATTCTATCTGTCATTCTATCTCTCTCATTCTATCTCTCTCATTCTATCTCTCTCCTTCTATGTCTCTCATGCTATCTCTCTCATTCTATCTCTCTCATTCTATCTCTCATTCTATCTCTCTCATTATATCTCTCTCCTTCTGTCTCTCATTCTATCTCTCTCATTCTATCTCTCTCATTCTATTTCTCTTATTCTATCTCTCTCATTCTATCTCTCTCTCGCTCTCATTCTATCTCTCTCTCATTCTATCTCTCTTCTTCCCTCTCTCGTTCTATCTCTCTCTCTCTCTCTCATTCTCTCTCTCTCTCATTCGATCTCTCTATCGCTCTCATTCTTTCTCTCTCTCTCTCTCTCTCTCATTCTATCTCTCTATCGCTCTCATTCTATCTCTCTCTATCTCGCTCATTCTATCTCTCTCTCTCTCTCCTCTCTCTCTCTGTATCTCTTTCTGTCTCTATTTTTTCCCCTCTACATGTTATAAACAGTCTTTCGTCGTTCTATAGCATACAGTACATAGTAGGATGATGTAGATTTACTTTGCTAAAGGTTTACTTCAGCTGATGTCACAAAGTGCTGTACAGAAACCCAGCCTAAAACCCCAAACAGCAAGCAATACAGGTGTAGAAGCACAGTGGCTAGGAAAAACTCCCTAGAAAGGCCAGAACCTAGGAAGAAACCTAGAGAGGAACCAGGCTATGAGGGGTGGCCAGTCCTCTTCTGGCTGTGCCGGGTGGAGATTGTAACAGAACATGGCCAAGATGTTCAAATGTTCATAGATGACCAGCATGGTCAAATAATGATCACAGTAGTTGTCGAGGGTGCAACAGGTCAGCACCTCAGGAGTACATGTCAGTTGGCTTTTCATAGCCGATCATTAAGAGTATCTCTACCGCTCCTGCTGTCTCTAGAGAGTTGAAAACAGCAGGTCTGGGACAGGTAGCATGTGAACAGGTTAGAGTTCCATAGCCGCAGGCAGAACAGTTGAAACTGGAGCAGCAGCACGGCCAGATGTACTGGGGATAGCAAGGAATCATCAGGCCAGGTAGTCCTAACATAGTATCCTAACACACGTCTACATTAATGCGGATGCTACTAGGGCTATTTGCAGACCCTATTACCGCCACACCGGCAGTCATGATCGCAGTAAAATTCCTGCTGAAGTTTGAGTCACGGTAATCTCCTTTTATGCACTCTGGACATGCTTTGGCAACAACCATCAGGTCCTAATGATCTGGTACTCTCTGTTGTCCGTCTGACCACTCTGACATCAATGAAAATGCAATGGAAAGTCACATCAAACACATCAAAACAGTATCATGCTTTTTAAAAACTCTGCTCACGGTGATGAACCATTTGAAGAAAGAAGTTCAACAGCAGGTTGAAGCTGAGTGTAAATATATTTTTTTTATTGAACTTGGCAAGTCAGTGAAGAACAAATTCTTAATTACAATGACGGCCTACCCCGGCCAAACCCTCCCATAACGACACTGGGCCAATTGCGAGCTGTCCGATCATGGCCAGTTGTGATACAGCCCGGGATCAAACCAGGGTCTGTAGTGACACCTAGCACTGAGGTGCAGTGCCTTAGACCGCTGCGCCACTAGGTAGCCTAAACATGGTCGTTGTGGATGTTGTTTCAAATCCTAACACAACGAAATGGACAGCGCTTTCTAAGGTGATGATTAATACAAAACACCCATATGCATATTAGAGCTTATACATACGTATAGGCTTATGAGCCCAAGACTGAAAAAAAAATGTTATTAAAATAAAGTCAAGCTCAGGGTCAGGACAGGCAAGGGTCATAACCAGGAGGTGGAAGATGAGCGACACCTGGAGGGGGGTGGAGACAAGCACAAAGACAGGTGAAACCGATCAGGGCGTGACAGTGCCCCCCCCCCCCCAGGGGCGCCACCTGGTGTCCTGCCTGGGCGCATACCTGATTGACCGGGGTGCCGGCGGTGGAAGTTGGCGACGAGGACTGGGTCCAGGATGTCCCTAGCGGGGACCCAGCACCTCTCCTCCAGGCCGCGGTCGAACTCTCACCATATAAGCCGATTGGCCGTTGATGAAACGGACAGAAGGTACGCCGACCTCTTCCTCCTTCTCGGGGAAGAGTGGGGGCTGATACCCCAGGGAACATTCAGAGGGTGATACAGAGCAGGGAAGGGTGTTGCAGGTGTATTCCACCCACACAAGCTGCTGGCTCCAGGTGGTGGGTTTGGCGGAGACCAGGCAGCGCAGAGTTGTCTCAAGGTCCTGGTTGGCTCACTCCGACTGGCCATTGGACTGGGGGAGGAACCCAGAGGACAGGCTGGCCGACAGTCCATGCTGCTCCATGAGCTGGGCCATCTCCTTGGCCGAGGGTAGTTTGGGGAGAGGAATGAAGTGGGCGGCCTTGGAAAACAGTGGGACCACTGTCAGGGTGGCAGTGTTGCCCTCAGATGGGGGGAGACCCATGACGAAATCCAGGGATATGTGGGACCAGGGACGGTGAGGGTCAGGCAGAGGCTGCAGAAGGCCAGCCGGAACTTGCCAAGGAGTCTTCTCTCTAACCAGACATTCAGGAGAGACTAATGGTATCAGTGTATCGGTGCTTTGGCATTTCACATAACAGCATCCAGAGTCCCTTTGGAAGGCCCCAACCACCTCACCATTGTCATGGGAACACTTGGGGTGTGGCGTAAAGCAGAGAGCAGGACTTGGGCCTTGCATCTGCTATGATTACATGATAAGTAATACAATAGCATTAGTCTCAGCTGATTCCTATCTAGAACAAGGCCAAACTAATTTGCATCATCAGCACCACATCCCACTGCAGAAGGACACTGTTGGAAAACTGTTGTGGAGAGATAATGAGGGAAAATGTTTGCCTCTACATCCCTGCATTCCTCCTTTCCTTCTGTTACATCCCCTACTCAGACCTCTGGGAGCTTATTACCTGTTCCACAGCACGGCCTTCTATTCAGGACCTCACAGTTGTGTGTGTGCATGTGTACGTGCTTGCATGCGTGTGTGTGTGTGTGTGTGTGTGTGTGTGTGTGTGTGTGTGTGTGTGTGTGTGTGTGTGTGTGTGTGTGTGTGTGTGTGTGTGTGTGTGTGTGTGTGTGTGTGTGTGTGTGTGTGTGTGTGTGTGTGTGTGTGTGTAGCACATGGGGATGTGTGCAACTTCCTCTATAGCCTGAAGTGTCACCACTTGCTCCAGTGAATAGCTAGCTTTACGTGTGGCAGCGACTAGTAAGACTCTTCAGCAAGGCAGTCAGGTGTGCTAGCAAGCCAGAGGTCCTGAGTTTGAGCCTTTGTGTGAGCCAAATCAGGAGGAGGTGGTACTCAATAAGCAAGCAGTCCTTTACACGGGCATACATATATTGCTCTTCATACATCTTGGCCTACAAACATTAATTCTATGCATCTCTCATTTTCATTTGTTTTTTCAACTTTGTCATTAATTTACTAGTAGTGCGTTCTTTTCCAACAAATCACCCAGCAGCCGCAGTCTTGACAGAGAGAAGTCCAATGATCCGAGTATTCCGGCTCCGTTCGTAAGTCATTAATTTTCTGTTTCCCCACAGTCACTCATCCAGAATAAGCTGTCTGGAAAGTCCAGCAAGCTTTTCCGCCGCCGAGCAGAAATGGGATTGTGGATGACTGATCACAAAGCTTATAGAGTCCCCACTCGACATTAATACACACGGGTCCGCAAGCACCCACCCTCTCTCTCTCTCTCTCACCCTCTCTCTCTCTCTCTCTCACCCTCTCTCTCTCTCTCTCTCTCTCTCTCTCTCTCTCTCACCCTCTCTCTCTCTCTCTCTCTCTCTCTCTCTCTCTCTCTCTCTCACCCTCTCTCTCTCTCTCTCTCTCTCTCTCCCTCTCTCTCTCTCTCTCTCTCTCTCTCTCACCCTCTCTCTCTCTCTCTCTCTCTCTCTCTCTCTCCCTCTCTCTCTCTCTCTCTCTCTCTCTCCCTCTCTCTCTCACGCTCTCTCTCACCCTCTCTCTCTCTCTCTCTCTCTCTCTCTCTCTCTCTCTCTCTCTCTCTCTCTCTCTCTCTCTCTCTCTCTCTCTCTATCTCTCTCCTCTCTCTC
>NC_048567.1:71558099-71560599 GCF_013265735.2 Oncorhynchus mykiss
GAGTGCAGTATATACATATGAGATGAGTATGTAAACAAAGTGGCATAGTTAAAGTGGCTAGTGATACATGTATTACATAAAGATGCAGTAGATGATATAGAGTACAGTATATACATATACATATGAGATGAATAATGTAGGGTATGTAAACATTATATTAGGTAGCATTGTTTAAAGTGGCTAGTGATATATTTTACATAATTTCCCATCAATTCCCATTATTAAAGTGGCTGGAGTTGAGTCAGTGTGTTGGCAGCAGCCACTCAATGTTAGTGGTGGCTGTTTAACAGTCTGATGGCCTTGAGATAGAAGCTGTTTTTCAGTCTCTCGGTCCCAGCTTTGATGCACCTGTACTGACCTCGCCTTCTGGATGATAGCGGGGTGAACAGGCAGTGGCTCGGGTGGTTGTTGTCCTTGATGATCTTTATGGCCTTCCTGTGACATCGGGTGGTGTAGGTGTCCTCCACTCCTCCTTTTACTGAGGAGTGGCTTCCGTCTGGCCACTCTACCATGAAGGCCTAATTGGTGGAGTGTTGCAGAGATGGAAGGTTCTCCCATCTCCACAAAGGAACTCTAGAGCTCTGTCAGAGTGACCATCAGGTTCTTGGTCACCTCCCTGACAAAGGCCTTTCTCCCCTGATTGCTCAGTTTGGCCGGTCCGCTAGCTCTAGGAAGAGTCTTGGTGGTTCCAAACTTCTTCCATTTAAGAAGAGGTCACTGTGTTCTTGGGACCTTCAATGCTGGGGATTTTTTTTTTACCCTTCCCCAGATCGACACAATCCTGTCTCGGAGCTCTATGGACATTTCCTTCAACCTCATGGCTTGGTTTTTACTCTGACATGCGCTGTCAACTGTGGGACCTTATGTAAACAGATGTGTGCTTTTCCAAATAAAGTCCAATCAACTGAATTTACCACAGGTGGACTCTAATCAAGTTGTAGAAACATCTCAGGGATGATCAATGTTAACAGGATACACCTGAGCTCAATTACAAATCTCATAGCAAAGGATCTGAATACTTATGTAAATGAGGGATTTCTGTTCTTTTTATTTAGTACGTTTGTAAAAATGTCTAAAAACCTGTTTTCGCTTGTCACTATGGGGTATTGTGTGTAGAATCCATTTTAGAATAAAGTAACAAAAAGTCAAGGGGTCTGAATAATTTCCAAAGTCACTGTATATATATATATATTGTTTTTTTTATTTAACCTTTATATAACTAGGCAAGTCAGTTAATTAAGAAGAAAATATTTTTTACAATGATGGCCTACCCCGGCCAAACCTGGAACAATTGTGCGCCGCCCTATGGGACTCCTAATCAACCTGGATTTGAACCATGTACTGCAGTGACACCTCTTGTACTGAAATGTAGTGTCTTAGACCACTGCGCCACTCAGGAGACCCATAAGGCAGTGCACAATTGGCCCAGTGTCTGTTTTGTGAGGTAATTCTCTGCAACAATAACTTCCTCTATATTCTGCCTGATTCAAGCTACTAAACTGGAACAGAAGTGCAGTAAAACTACAGCTCCCTAGAGGCAGACATATACACATTAACTGGTATAAGCCCCTCAACTTGGTAGCTTGCAGGATTTAATTTGAAAGCAAAGACATAAAGTAACTTTTTCAATGTTGGAGAGTTGATGGTGGCTCTCTCTATTCCCTGAGATGAGTTGTGGTGTGTATGTCTCTGCAGCCGTCACAACGACAGACCCGTTGTGTGTCTCCTCAGCCATCACAGGACAGACCTGTTGTGTGTCTCCTCAGCCGTCACAAGACAGACCTATTGTGTGTCTCCTCAGCCATCACAAAGACAGACTTGTTGTGTATCTCCTCAGCCGTCACAAAGACAGACTTGTTGTGTGTCTCCTCAGCCATCACAGGACAGACCTGTTGTGTGTCTCCTCAGCCATCACAAAGACAGACTTGTTGTGTGTCTCCTCAGCCGTCACAAAGACAGACCTGTTGTGTGTCTCCTCAGCCATCATAGGACAGACCTGTTGTGTGTCTCCTCAGCCATCACAAAGACAGACCTGTTGTGTGTCTCCTCAGCCGTCACGAAGACAGACCCGTTGTGTGTCTCCTCAGCCATCACAGGACAGACCTGTTGTGTGTCTCCTCAGCCGTCACAAGACAGACCTGTTGTGTGTCTCCTCAGCCGTCACAAGACAGACCTGTTGTGTGTCTCCTTAGCCGTCACAAGACAGACCTGTTGTGTGTCTCCTCAGCCGTCACAAGACAGACCTGTTGTGTGTCTCCTCAGCCGTCACAAGACAGACCTGTTGTGTGTCTCCTCAGCCATCACAGGACAGACCTGTTGTGTGTCTCCTCAGCCGTCACAAGACAGACCTGTTGTGTGTCTCCTCAGCCATCACAAAGACAGACTTGTTGTGTGTCTCCTCAGCCGTCACAAAGACAGACTTGTTGTGTGTCTCCTCAGCCATCACAAAGACAGACTTGTTGTGTGTCTCCTCAGCCGTCACAAAGACAGACCTGTTGTG
>NC_048567.1:71565599-71568099 GCF_013265735.2 Oncorhynchus mykiss
TATGACTGGTGATGTAAAAGGATATGAATTGTGATGTAAGAGGATGTGACTGGTGATGTAAGAGGATATGAATGGTGATGTAAGAGGATATGACTGGTGATGTAAAAGGATATGAATTGTGATGTAAGAGGATATGACTGGTGATGTAAAAGGATATGACTGGTGATGTAAAAGGATAGGAAAGGTTAACATGCAGATCTGAAGGATCTGTCTTCCATTTTTAGGCTATTATGAGGTGACCTTTCTAATGACCTTTGCAATGAACTTTATAATGACCTTGTAATGAGCTAATATGTACATTCACAGAGCGGTCACTTTGCAAACACACACACAAACATGTTTGTTTCACCATCCTTGTGGGAACCAATCAATTGATTGCCATTCAAAATCCTATTTTCCCTAACCCTAACATTAACCTAACCCTAACCCTAACCTTTACCTGAATTGATTGAGTTTATTTTTAAGAGACAGTCCACATTAATCAACTTTTCAGTAAAAGTGACTGTTTTAGCCAGCTGACAAATTTTCAACCGCAGTCCCTGGGCAGGTTACTATAATAAATTACAATAACAAACCTAAACCCTAACCTTAACCCCAATTCTATTTTATCTCTCCCTGAAGAGAGGAGCCCATCCCTCCCAAAACACATAAAGGCTTTTAACAGTAATAAAGTGTTCTGTGTTCCCCTGGGAGAACGTTCCCATGTTCCACTAGCCAGCCAGCCGCCCTGACATCCACCGTCTGGACGATTAGCATCATTACAGCATCAGCTCTCCTACTCAATAAGACACCTACAGAAAAAGAGACACACACACCTGCATGCATGCACACTCACTCACTTACTCACTCACTCACTCACTCACTTACTCACTCACTTACTCACTCACTCACTCACTCACACACTTACTCACTCACTCACACACTCACACACTCACTCACTCACTCACACACTCACTCACTCACACACTCACTCACTCACTCACTCACTCACTCACACACTCACTCACTCACTCACTCACTTACTCACTCACTCACTCACACACTCACTCACTCACCCACACACTCACACACACACTCACACACTCACTCACTCACTCACTCACTCACTCACTCACTCACTGACTCACACACTCACTCACTCACTCACACACTCACACACTCACACACTCACTCACTCACACACTCACACACTCACTCACTCACTCACTCACTCACTCACTCACTCACTCACTCACTCACTCACAGCCTGGAGGTGTGTTTTGGGTCGTTGTCCTGTTGAAAAACAAATGATAGTCTCTCTAAGTGCAAACCAGATGGGATGGCATATTGCTACAGAATGATGTGGTAGCCATGCTGGTTAAGTGTGCCTTGAATTCTAAAAAATCACTGACAGTGTCACCAGCAAAGCACCATCACACTGTCACACCTCCTCCTGCCTAGTGGTTAGAGCATTGGGCCAGTAACCTGAAGGCTGCTGGATTGAATCCCCGAGCTGACAAGGTAAAAATCTTGTTCTGCCCCTGAGCTGGGGTTGGGTTAAATGCGGAAGACACATTTCAGTTGAGTCCTTTCAGTTGGACAACTGACTAGGTATCCCCCTTTCCCCCTCCTCCATGCTTCACGGTGGGAAACACACATGCGGAATCATCCGTTCACCTACTCTGCATCTCACTAAGACACAGCGGTTGGAACCAAAAATCTACAATTTGGACTCATCAGAATAAAGGACAGATTTCCACCAGTATAATGTCCATTGCTCGTGTTTCTTGGCACAAGCAAGTCTCTTCTTATTATTGGTGTCCTTTAGTAGTGGTTTCTTTGCAGCAATTCAACGATGAAGGCCTGATTCACACAGTCTCTCTCCTCTGAGCAGCTGATGTTGAGATGTGTCTGTTACTTGATCTCTGCAACAGAGGTAACTCTATGGTCTTCCTTTCCTGTGTCGGTCCTCATGAGAGCCAGTTTCATCATAGCGCTTGATGGTTTTTGCAATTGCACTTGAAGAAACTTTCAAAGTTCTTGAAATTTTCCATGTTGACTGATCTTCATGTCTTGATGAGTAATGATGAGCTGTCATTTCTCTTTGCTTATTTGAGCTGTTCTTGCCATAATATGGACTTGGTCTTTTACCAAATAGGGCTCTTCTGTATACCACCCCTTCCTTGTCACAACACAACTGATTGGCTCAAACTCATTAAGAAGGAAATAAATTCCACAAATTAACTATTAAGAATGCACAACTGGTAATTGAAATGCATTCCAGGTGACTACATCATGAAGCTGGTTGAGAGAATGCCAACCAAAGCTGTCATCAAGGCAAAGTGTGGCTACTTTGAAGAATCTCAAATATAAAATGCCTTTTTGATTTGTTTAACACTTTTTTGGTTACTACATGATTCCATATGGGTTATTTCATAGTGTTGATGTCTTCACTGTTATTCTACAATGTAGAAAATTGTCAAAATAAAGAAAAATCCTGGAATAAGTAGGTGTGTCCAAA
>NC_048567.1:71573099-71588099 GCF_013265735.2 Oncorhynchus mykiss
GTCACAGTGGTCAGGTATTCTGCCACTGTGTACTCTCTGTTAAGGGTCAGTCACAGTGGTCAGGTATTCTGCCACTGTGTACTCTCTGTTAAGGGTCAGTCACAGTGGTCAGGTATTCTGCCACTGTGTACTCTCTGTTAAGGGTCAGTCACAGTGGTCAAGTATTCTGTTTGGGAATCACTTACTTTTAGGTGGTTGTAGAATTTAAAAGCTCTATTCTGGATTTTGATAATTAGCGGGTATCGGCCTAATTCTGCTCCGCATGCATTATTTGGTGTTTTATGTTGTACACAAAGGATGATTTTGCAGAATTCTGCATGCAGTCTCAATTTGGTGTTTCTCTCTCTCTCTCTGTCACTCTTTCTCTCTCTCATACACTCACAATGATGTTTGTTCAAACACTGAGCACCATTAACTAGTGTCATGTCTGTGTCAAATCATTGACAAATTGATTAGCGCAAATAGGCCAAACTAAATGTATGTCATTTATATAGGCAACAGAGAGGAATATCACTCTGTAGTGAAAGATAATGGAGAACAAGGGAAGACAGGAGGAACAGAGTTGAGATTCATAGCATCAGAGAGAGGGGATGAGAGAGAGATCTAGTGTACGTGTTGTCTTTGATTTGGCAACTTGAGATGTTCTTTGCTGTCACTCCACTGGTGTCCATTAGCTCATTGTGAATATGACATAACCAACACTGCACCATCCCTTCCTGCTAGTCTGTTTTCTGGTTGCAGGATCCAGACTATGTGAATGCTTACTTGCTTTTTGAGGGTTCTGTTCTAGTGTCAGGTATAATTAATACAACAGAGCATTTTAGGAAACTGACTTTTTGTGCTACCGGAGGACTGGATGTACTGTTAGGAGTTTTCTGTTTCAGAGAAGGACGTCCTTGCATTGGAGACGGTATAAATTCACAGGCTCTCTCTGTCTCCCTCTCTCTGTCTCCTTCTCTCTGTCTCCCTCTCTCTGTCTATCCCTCTCTCAGTCGCCCTCTCTCTGTCTCCTTCTCTCTGTCTCCCTCTCTCTGTCTCCCTCTCTCTGTCTATCCCTCTCTCAGTCGCCCTCTCTCTGTCTCCTTCTCTCTGTCTCCCTCTCTCTGTCTCCCTCTCTCTGTCTATCCCTCTCTCGGTCTCCCTCTCTCTGTCTCCTTCTCTCTGTCTCCTTCTCTCTGTCTCCCTCTCTCTGTCTATCCCTCTCTCAGTCGCCCTCTCTCTGTCTCCTTCTCTCTGTCTCCCTCTCTCTGTCTCCCTCTCTCTGTCTATCCCTCTCTCAGTCGCCCTCTCTCTGTCTCCTTCTCTCTGTCTCCCTCTCTCTGTCTCCCTCTCTCTGTCTATCCCTCTCTCAGTCGCCCTCTCTCTGTCTCCTTCTCTCTGTCTCCCTCTCTCTGTCTCCCTCTCTCTGTCTATCCCTCTCTCAGTCGCCCTCTCTCTGTCTCCTTCTCTCTGTCTCCCTCTCTCTGTCTCCCTCTCTCGGTCTCCCTCTCTCTGTCTTCCTCTCTCTGTCTCCTTCTCTCTGTCTCCCTCTCTCTGTCTCCCTCTCTCTGTCTCCCTCTCTCTGTCTCCTTCTCTCTGTCTCCCTCTCTCTGTCTCCCTCTCTCTGTCTTCCTCTCTCTGTCTCCTTCTCTCTGTCTATCCCTCTCTCAGTCGCCCTCTCTCTGTCTCCTTCTCTCTGTCTCCCTCTCTCTGTCTCCCTCTCTCTGTCTATCCCTCTCTCAGTCTCCCTCTCTCTGTCTCCTTCTCTCTGTCTCCCTCTCTCTGTCTCCTTCTCTCTGTCTCCTTCTCTCTGTCTCCCTCTCTCTGTCTCCCTCTCTCTGTCTCCCTCTCTCTGTCTATCCCTCTCTCAGTCGCCCTCTCTCTGTCTCCCTCTCTCTGTCTCCCTCTCTCTGTCTCCCTCTCTCTGTCTCCCTCTCTCTGTCTCCCTCTCTCTGTCTTCCTCTCTCTGTCTCCCTCTCTCTGTCTATCCCTCTCTCAGTCTCCCTCTCTCTGTCTCCTTCTCTCTGTCTCCCTCTCTCTGTCTCCCTCTCTCTGTCTCCCTCTCTCGGTCTCCCTCTCTCTGTCTTCCTCTCTCTGTCTCCTTCTCTCTGTCTCCCTCTCTCTGTCTCCCTCTCTCTGTCTTCCTCTCTCTGTCTCTCTCTCTCTGTCTCCCTCTCTCTGTCTCCCTCTCTCGGTCTCCCTCTCTCTGTCTCCCTCTCTCTGTCTATCCCTTTTACTGTATCTTTACTCTTACTAAGTGAGCCTATATGACTTTTGTCTATGCCTTTAAAAAAGCAAGGTTCAGTAGCAGTATGGTGGTGTTGACAATGCCATGGCATTCTCATGTTTGTGAGTGACATCTAACATGTCTAAACTGTGTGTTTCTTTGTTCCAGCCCCTCTGACTGACAAGCCACCGAAGATCCTTTATCCTTCTGAGAACAAGATCAGCAACATGGAGCTACAGCTAGGTAAGAGCTAGAGCTCTGCTACACGACTTGAGCCTTACAGGCCCCGACATTATACATCAGGTTAAGACTGGGTAGAAGCTGTTTTTTTTCATCAATAACTAGGATACGTGCAGGGCTCGGGTATCACTAAATTAATCACTAACATATTGAAGCTGAGCCATTTGCTCGTGCTCTGCTGTGCAGTACAGTCATATCTGACTAAGATCATAACATGGTGTCAGAAGTGCTTCAACCTTGTCAAATATAAGACAGGAGAGATTATTTTACAGTTTTGTCGGGATTTAGAGTGTCTCGTCATTGAGCAAAGCAGCCCAAGCGGAGCAGTTGCTATGGATACTCACAGATCCAAACCATGTGCAAAGCGCATGCAGAGCAAACTCCAAGCAATAAGTGAGTGATAGAGAGAGAGGAGCAGCTAATTACTAACAGAGGAAGTTATTTCAGATTTTGTGTTTGGGGCTGGGCCACGCCTTAAATTTGGCAGAAGCAATCAGGCCTGGGTAGGGTAGGGCAGGAGCTTGGGATTTATTCCCTCTTCGTCATCAGTAGGAGCTTTGTGTGTGTGTGTGTGTGTGTGTGTGTGTGTGTGTGTGTGTGTGTGTGTGCGTACGTGCGTGCGTGCGTGCGTGTTTATGTGTGTGTGTCAAATCAAATACAATTTTATTGGTCGCATACACATATTTAGCAGATGTTATTGCGGGTGTAGCGAAGTGCATGGGTTCCTAGCTCCAACAAAGTGTGTGTGTGCGTGTGCGTGTGTGGGTGTGCGTGCGTACGATCCTCTGTATGTTAGCATCTACAGTATGTCTATTTCCTCTGTGGTGCTGTATACAGATATAGGATGTCATTTGAGCCAGTTTGCTACAGCAGAAAAATAGTCCTGCAGCAAATGTGAATTATTATGTGGATTATAATGAATGGATAAAGAACATGTTTTATACATTTTTCATTGGTGCAAATCAAGTCTGACATTTTAAAGTGGAAATGATCATCTTTAGAAGTAATTTAAATGATCAACAACAGAAGAATTAAATGAACATCCTACATCTGTACTAGAGTGTGAAAGAAAGAACAAAACTGCATCTCTAAATGACTGAAAAGTGATGAATTCACAGATCCTCTTAGACTGTAACCTCCCTGCTTATCAGACAGATTGATGATGACAGTTTTAACTCTGGTAGAAGAACACAGACACTGTAAAAAAAAAAATATGTGTATAGAAATGCTGCTGTTTCCTCAACGATATCGGCTCCATATGGTGCCAGTGTTGTGTAGCGTGGTTGTCCACATGGAGAGGAGGTGGCTTACAATACTGCAGATTGTCTTTGTTGACAGGGGTCAGGGTGGCCCGAGGTACGTGCATTTGTGTGTGTGTGTTTGCTCCACAGAGTGCTTTGGAGACAATACCACTCTTGTCTTTAGTGTTTTGTTGTTATCAGGGATACACGTGGGTTATTGGTAGCTCACACAGGGAGATCACTCTAGAAAGGACAAAATGACAATATGTGATGACATGTCTGTAAACAATCCAATGAGGTGCAGAAGTCAGAAGGATGTATCAATTGGGGGAGGAAGCAGAGCAACCTGAGCGCATCAAGGGTAAGATACCTTTAATTATTGTGCATGTTTAAATAGAGGGAACTTCACAATAAAAAATATGTATTTGTGTAGGAACCTCTAAAGAAGGCACTGAGCAATTGTTAGCTCTGCTGATTGTGAACATTCTGTGCAACTCCCAGTGCGTGTTTACTGTGAACACTAAGGCTGTACCCGCTTTAAGTTACAGTTTCACACAGTGGTCTAGTAGGCTACTGTGGCTATTTGGTCATAATGTAAGTCTACCAGAGTGGCCTACCATCAACAACAATGGAGAAAATGCATCCCATAATGTTTTAACATGGAAATAGCTGTTCTATCATTCAGTCTACAGTAGCAGCCAATGTGTAGTGAGACTTTTTAATAAAACATGCAGAGCTTGACATTAACCTGTTTATCCACTTGTCCTTCAGACAAGGAGGTGACTGGGAATGTTGTTGTGGTGTTTGATGCAAGAAACCACTTTACAAAGTAAAATGTATAAATTTTCCCATAACATTATAGCCTATTGGCTATTTAGCTTCTTCAAGCCTGTTTAAGAATACAACACTGCCCCTTTAAGACAAAAAAATCTCTTTACCCTACTCACTTTTTAAAGATGTCTAGAAATGTAAATGTTGTCTGCTCTTGTAGGCAACAAGCACTTACCCATTGCTGACTACAAATTATCGATAACTGGGCTAATAACTCACTAACTAGCAGAGGATATGAACAAATGTGCACACGTGTCTACATGCAGCTCTCGTGTTGATCTCAAAACAAGCACATCTACTTACAACCGCTAATGCTGTAAACACAGTCCAGTTCAAAGTGAATGGTACAAATCCATATATGGCAATGGTCTATTTACATATAGGCCTACTGCATGTCTAATTGTTTATGCTGCACCAGTCTGTGTAGATTACGGCCAGAGTCGTGCATGTAAATGCAATAGAATCCTACAGCGCTACCATGCATTCTGCCAACAACAAAATCTCTTGCATAGTTAGTTTTGCATACTAAGTCTTGCATAGTTTGTTTTGTTTTGGTATGTTACATTTAAAGTGGCTACTATTGCATTTTTTTCGATCACAATTCCCACAGCAAAGGGAAACGTTGATAGTGTTAACTAAGGGGGGAAACTCTTGAAAGTTGATTTTAGTTAAGTATCTTGCTTCTCTGCGCAGGCTGATCTTTTTTCTGCTCAGCAGTTCCAGGGAGCTGTGAACCCACGCACTCGCTCAGCTTAGAGGGAACATTGCCCTGAACTTATTCAATTTTGCTCTTACAGCCTGAATTCAAAATGGATTCAATATATGTTTTTTCTTACCCATCTACACACAATACCCTATAATGACAAAGTGAAAACATGTTTTTAGAAATGTTTGCAATTATTAAATACAGAAATATATAACTTAGTTAAGTATTCACATCCCTGAGTCAATACTTTGTAGAAGCACCTTTGGCAGTGATTACAGCTGTGAGTCTTTCTGGGTAAGTCTCTAAGAGCTTTGCACACCTGGATTGTACAATATTTGCACATTATTCTTTCAAATTATTCTAGCTCTGTCGAGTTGGTTGTTGAAGGTGACTAGACAGACATTTTTAGGGCTTGCCATCCTGTAATTAGGCCGCTCAGGAACACTCAATGTCGTCTTGGTAAGCAACTCCAGTGTAGATTTGGCATTTGTGCTTTATGTCATTGTCTTGCTGAAATTGAATTAATCTCCCAGTGTCTGATGGAAAGTAGTGTGATCCAGGTTTTCCACCAGGATTTTGCCTGTGTTTAGCCTGTGTTTGTGTTTTTCCGTTTCTTTTTATCCTAAAAAATGTCCTTATCCTTGCCGATGACAAGCATACCTATATCATGATCCAGCCACCACCATGCTTGAAACTATGGAAAGTGGTACTCAGTGATGTGTTGTGTTGAATATGCCCCAAACGTAACACTTTGTATTCAGGACATTAACCTGTTGGATCACTAGGGGCGCTATTTCATTTTTGGATAAAAAACGTTCCCGTTTTAAGCGCGATATTTTGTCACGAAAAGATGCTCGACTATGCATATTCTTGACAGTTTTTGAAAGAATCTGCAAATATATTGTCTGTAAGTGCCCCAGAACTCATTCTACAGGCGAAACCAAGATGAAACGTCAAACAGGAAATGAGCAGAATTTCTGAAGCTCTGTTTTCTAATGTCTCCTTATATGGCTGTGAATGCGACAGGAATAAGTTTCCCCAAGATGTCGGCAGCATTGTGACGCATTTGTAGGCATATCATTGGAAGATTGACCATAAGAGACTACATTTTCCAAGTGTCCGCCTGGTGTCCTGCGTCGAAATTGGTGCGCAAAGCCAGCTGCCAGTATTTTTCCATTTGATTGAGAGGAGAAACCATGCTTCCACGAACGATATATCATCGAAAAAGATATGTGAAAAACACCTTGAGGATTGATTCTAAACCACGTTTGCCATGTTTTCAGTCGATATTATGGAGTTAATTTGGAAAAAAGTTCGCGTTTTGAGGACTGAATTTTCGGGGTTTTTTTGTAGCCAAATGTGATGTACAAAACGGAGCTATTTCTAATACACAAAGAATCTTTTTGGAAAAAACTGAGCATTTGCTATCTAACTGAGAGTCTCCTCATTGAAAACATCCGAAGTTCTTCAAAGGTAAATTATTTTATTTTAAGGATTTTATGTTTTTGTTGAAATGTTGCGTGCTGGATGCTAACGCTAATGCTAACGCTAAATGCTACGCTAGCTAGCTACTTTTACACAAATGATTGTTTTCCTATGGTTGAGAAGCATATTTTGAAAATCTGAGATGACAGTGTTGTTTACAAAAGGCTAAGCTTGAGAGATGGCATATTTATTTCATTTAATTTGCGATTTTCATGAATAGTTAACGTTGTGTTATGCTAATGAGCTTGCTGATAGATATACACAATCCTGGATACAGGGGTTTTTTCATAGCTAAACGTGACGCAGAAAACGGAGCGATTTGTCCTAAACAAATAATCTTTCAGGAAAAACTGAACATTTGCTATCTGAGAGTGTCCTCATTGAAAACATCTGAAGTTCTTCAAAGGTAAATTATTTTATTTGAATGCTTTTCTGTTTTTTTGTGTAAATGTTGCCAGCTGAATGCTAATGCTAAATGCTACGCTAAATGCTACGTTAGCCATCAATACTGTTACACAAATGCTTGTTTTGCAATGGTTGAGAAGCATATTTTGAAAATCTGAGATGACAGTGTTGTTAACAAAAGGCTAAGCTTGAGAGCTAGCATATTTATTTCATTTCATTTGCGATTTTCATGAATAGTTAACGTTGCGTTATGGTAATGAGCTTGAGTCTGTATTCACGATCCCGGATCCGGGATGGGGAGATCAGAAAGGTTAAGTAAATTTTATTGACCATAACCTGTTGTTTAAAAAACGTATGTGCTATGGCTTTTCAACCTCTGCCACATTGTGGATTCAGAGCTATGTATCTAATAGAACTCAAAGGGTTTTCTTTAATGGAAGCGTCTCTCATGTCAAACATGTAAAGTGTGGTGTACCTCAGGGCAGCTCTCTAGGCCCTCTACTCTTTTCTATTTTTACCAATGACCTGCCACTGGCGTTAAACAAAGCATGTGTGTCCATGTATGCTGATGATTCAACCATATAAGCATCAGCAACCACAGCTAATGAAGTCACTGAAACCCTTACCAAAGAGTTGCATTCTGTTTTGGAATGGGTGTCCAGTAATAAACTGGTCTTGAACATATCTAAAACTAAGAGCATTGTATTTGGAACCAATCATTCCTTAAGTTCTAGACCTCAGCGGAATCTGGTAATGAATGATGTGGCTGTTGAACAAGTTGAGGAGACTAAATTACTTGGCGTTACCTTAGATTGTAAACTGTCATGGTCAAAACATATAGTTTCAATGGTTGTAAAGATGGGGAGAGGTCTAGCCGTAATAAAGAGATTCTCTGCTTTTTTGACACCACACTCCAAAAAGCAAGTTCTGCAGGCTCTAGTTTTGTCTAATGTTGATTATTGTCCAGTCGTATGGTCCAGTGTTGCAAGGAAAGACCTAGTTAAGCTGCAGCTGGCCCAGAACAGCGACACGTTTTGCTCTTCATTGTAATCAGAGGGCTGACATATATATACTATGCATACCAGTCTCTCTTGGCTAAGAGTTGAGGAGAGACTGACTGCATCACTTCTTATATTTGTAAGAAACATTAATGTGTTGAAAATCCCAAATGATTTGCATAGTCAATTTACACACAGCTCTGACACACACACTTAAACCACCAGACATGTCACCAGGGGTCTCTTCAGTCCCCAAATCCAGAACAAATTCAAGAAAGTGTACAGTATTATATAGAGCCCTTATTGCATAACATTTCCTTCCATCTCATATTGCTCAAATCAACAGCAAACCTGGTTTAAAAAAACAGATAAAGCAACACCTCAGGTCACAACGCCCCTCCTCTATTTGACCGACATAGTTTGTGTGTATGTATTGATAGGTAGGCTACATGTGTCTTTTTAAAAATGTATATAGTTCTGTCCTTGAGCTGTTCTTGTCTAATAATGTTCTGTATTATGTCATTCTGTATTATGTTTCATGTTTTGTGTGGACCCCAGGAAGAGTAGCTGCTGCTTGTGTAACAGCTAATGGGGATCCTAATAAAATACCAAAGGGACATTTTTATTTCAACCCTTCTACCAAGGCATAGGAAAAGCTCCCTGGTCTTTGTGGTTAAATCTGTGTTGAAAGTCACTGCTCGACTGAGGGACCTGTGCGGCGTACAAAGACGAGGTAGTCATTCACAAATGATGTTAAACACTATCATTGTAATTATGTCATCATTGTTATTATGTTATCATTGTTATTATGTCATCATTGTTATTATGTTATCATTGTTATTATGTTATCATTGTTATTATGTCATCATTGTTATTATGTCATCATTGTTATTATGTTATCATTGTTATTATGTCATCATTGTTATTATGTCATCATTGTTATTATGTCATCATTGCACACAGAGTGAGTCCATGTATTATGTGACTTGTTTAGGCTTGCCATAACAAAGGGGTGGAATAATTATTGACTCAAGACATTTCAGCTTTTCATATTTAATTAATTATTTTTTTAAATCGAAAATCAATGTTTCACTTTTACATTATGGGGTATTGTGTGTAGGCCAGTGACACAAAATCTCAATTTAATACATTTTGAATTCAGGCTGTAACACAACAACATGTGAAAAAATCAAGGGGTGTGAATACTTTCTGAAGGCTCTGTACATTCAAAAAAATATGTCGTTTTCTTTGTGTTGCCTCAGGGCAACGTTGTGTAGCTAATCTCATTTGTTTGTTGCCTTAGGGCAACGTTGTGCAGTTAGGCTACTTTTAAGGTCAATATCATGCTCAATGAAAGATATGTAATTTGATGTAAAATTATGGCCTTGGTCAATGTTTTTGCCAACGTATCCACTGACATTCACAGGCAATGAACACAGGAACATTCTATGAGCGAAAGGAGCCTAATTGAGCAGGAAGCATCATACCCTTTCGATAGTGAGGACAGTCACAGCTAGGAAGAATGGGCCACAGAATCAGATTGTGAGATATATATAGTTTTGCATTTTGTATTATTGATACATTAGCAAAATCCTCAATCTTCCAAAAAAAATAGGATGACATATAAAAAAAATAATAACCAATATGTGTGCAGTAGAAGATTCACTTAACCACTATTTCAGCCATGTCCAAAACCTTAACCCTTAACTTTACGAGATGTGAAACCCCCAGCCCAATTCAAGTGTTTTTGGTTTCATTTTTACGTAAATTAAGTTAGGTAACAATGTCTCAACTTAAACGTCCAAAAATGATGTTCACCTTTACTTCACCCATAGACGTTTGGGGAAAACGTGATACCTTGTTGCGCTCACATCTGTGGTTGACCAAGGGTGAATAGGCTACCATCAATGGACTGACAGACATGCAATCTAGTACACACAACACACACACTCACACAAACACACACCAATTTGACATTTAAGTCATTTAGCAGACACTCTTATCCAGAGCGATGTACAGTTAGTTTATCAACCTTAACATATCTAGGTGGGACAACCACATATCTCAGTCATAGTTAGTCAATCATTCATCAATGAAGTAGGTATTAGCAAAGTCAGAGCTAGTAGGGGTCAAGTGTGAGTTATAGTTTAGTTCATGAAAGTTTTATTTTTTTGGAGGGGGTGCGGGGGGGGGGGGGGTGCTGTGGGATTATTTAAGATACTCTTTTAAGATTAGGGTTTTAGATGTTTTCAAAAGATGAGTAGGGACTCTGCTGTCCTAGCTTCAGGGGGAAACTGGTTCCAGCATTGGGGTACCAGGACAGAGAACAGCTTGGACTGGGCTGAGTGGGAGCTGCCCTCCTGTAGGGGTGGGAGACCCTGGCCAAGAGACCAGAGATGTCAGAATGGAGTACTCGGGTTGGAGCGTAGGGTTTGAGCAGAGAAAGAGGGGCGGTTCCTCTTACTGCTCCGTAGGCAAGTACCATGGTCTTGTATGGGATGCGAGCATCGACTGGAAGCCAGTGGAGTGTGAGGAGGAGTGGGTTGACATGGGAAGATTTGGCAAGGAACACAAGGCTGGCTGAAGCGTTCTGAATAAGTTGCAGGGGTATGATGGCACAAGCAGGGAGCCCTGCCAACATCAATTTGCATTAGTCCAGAGTGCCTGGATTAGGACCTGCGACTCTTCCTGTTTGAGTGTTGTACTTTACGGATGTTGTAGAGCAGGGGTGTAAAACTCATTCCATGGAGGGCCTAGTGTCTGCTTGTTTTAGTTTTTTTCCTTTCAACTAAGACCTAGACAACCATGTGAGGGGAGTTCTTTAATTCATCAATCAAGTACAAGGAAGGAGCAAAAACCCGCAGACACTCAGCCCTCCATGGAATGATTTTGACACATGTTGTAGAGCATGAACCTGCAGAAGCAGGTCACTGCTTTGATGTTTGCAGAGAACGACAGGGTGTTGTCCAGGGTCACGCCAAGGTTCTTTGCACTCTGGTAGCGGGACACCGTGGAGTTTTCAACCATGATGGAGAGGCCTTGGAGCATGCAGGCCTTCCCCGGAGGAAGAGCAGCTCCATCTTGTCGATGTTGAGCTTGAGGTGGTGGGCCATCATCCAAGCTGAGATATATGCCAGGCACACAGTGGTACGTTTTGCTACCTTGTGTGTCAGAAGGGGGGAAGGAGAAAAAGAGTTGAGTGTCATCCGCAAAGCAATGATAGGAGAGACCATGTGAGGACATAACAGAGCCGAGTGACTTGGTGTATAGCGAAAAGAGGAGAGGGCCTATAACCAAGCCCTGGGGGACACCTGTAGTGAGAGTATTTGGTGCAGACACAGATCCTCTCCAAGTCACCTGGTAGGAGCAGCCTGCCAGGTAGGATGCAATCCAAGTGTGTGCAGACCCTGAGAAGCCCAACCCTGATAGGGTGGAGAGGAAGGTCTGATGGTTCATGGTGTCGAAGGCAGCGGATGGACGTAGTAGGATGAGAACAGAGGAGAGAGAGTCAGCTTTGGTAGTGTGTAGAGCCTCAAATGTTTTGGAAAGAAGGGATACCGGTCTGTAGTTTTTGATGTCAGAGGGGTCGGGTGTTGGTTTCTTGAGAAGAGGAGCGACTCAGGCCATTTTGAAGTCAGATGGGATGCAGCCAGTGGTCAGGGATGCGTTGATGAGGGAAGTGATGAATGGAAGAAGGCCTCCAGAGATGGTCTGGAGAAGGGAGCAGAGGATGGGGTCGAGCAGGCAGCCAGACCTCACTAGTCCCAGGATTTCATCTGGAGAAATAGGTCAAAGCGTAGGGTAGTTCTGTGTGAGTGGACTCTATAGTCAGAGTGAATGAGGAGTGGATGTTGTCAATCTTCTTTTCGAAGTGGTTGACAAAGTCGTCCGCAGAGAGGGATGAGGGGGAGGGGGTGGAGGATTAAGGAAGGAGCAGAAGGTGGAAAAGAGTTTCCTAGGTTTAGTTACATTTAGAGTGATAGAAAGTGGCTTTAGCAGCGGATACAGAAGAAGAGAAGGTAGAGAGGAGGGAGTGTAAGGATGATAGGTCATCCAGAAGGCCATTTTCACTCAGCTGCCCTCAGTCCTGTTCTGTAAGCTTGCAATGAGTCACTTAGCTATGGAGTAGGAGGGGAGGGTCGAGCCAGGCGGGAGAAAAGGGGACAGTGCGAATCATAGGATGTGGAAAGGGAGGATAGTAAGATCTAAGAGGCAGAATCTGGAGACAGGAGGCAGAAGGATTTAGCAGAAGGGAGATATGATAGGATAGAAGATGAGAGAGAGAGAGCAAAGATTGTGACAGCGCATGACCATCTGGGTAGGGGCTGCGTGGCCAGGGTTGGAGGAGAGGGAGACAGAAAAGAAAAACAAAGTAGTGATCAGAGACCTGGAGGGGGGTTGCAGTGAGATTAGTTGACGAACAGCCTCTAGTAAAGATGAGGTAAAGTGTATTGCCTGCCTTGTGAGTGGGAGGGGACTGGGAAAAGGTGAGGTAAAGTGTATTGCCTGCCTTGTGAGTGGGAGGGGACTGTGAAAGGGTGAGGTAAAGTGTATTGCCTGCCTTGTGAGTGGGAGGGGACTGGGAAAAGGTGAGGTAAAGTGTATTGCCGGCCTTGTGAGTGGGAGGGGACTGGGAAAGGGTGAGGTAAAGTGTATTGCCTGCCTTGTGAGTGGGAGGGAACCGGGAAAGGGTGAGGTAAAGTGTATTGCCTGCCTTGTGAGTGGGAGGGGACTGGGAAAAGGTGAGGTAAAGTGTATTGCCTGCCTTGTGAGTGGGAGGGGACTGGGAAAGGGTGAGGTAAAGTGTATTGCCGGCCTTGTGAGTGGGAGGGGACTGGGAAAGGGTGAGGTAAAGTGTATTGCCGGCCTTGTGAGTGGGAGGGGACTGGGAAAAGGTGAGGTAAAGTGTATTGCCGGCCTTGTGAGTGGGAGGGGACTGGGAAAGGGTGAGGTAAAGTGTATTGCCTGCCTTGTGAGTTGGAGGGGACTGGGAAAAGGTGAGGTAAAGTGTATTGCCGGCCTTGTGAGTGGGAGGGGACTGGGAAAGGGTGAGGTAAAGTGTATTGCCTGCCTTGTGAGTGGGAGGGGACTGGGAAAAGGTGAGGTAAAGTGTATTGCCGGCCTTGTGAGTGGGAGGGGACTGGGAAAAGGTGAGGTAAAGTGTATTGCCGGCCTTGTGAGTGGGAGGGGACTGGGAAAGGGTGAGGTAAAGTGTATTGCCGGCCTTGTGAGTTGGAGGGGACTGGGAAAGGGTGAGGTAAAGTGTATTGCCGGCCTTGTGAGTTGGAGGGGACTGGGAAAAGGCGAGGTCAAAAAAAAAAGCAAAGAAGGGAAAGAGAGAGTTAGAAATAAATTAATCGAAGGCAGATATCAGAAAGTTGAAGTAGCCCAGTACGAAGAGTGGTGAGCCATTGTCAGGAAATTAGTTTATAAAGGTCACTGAGGAAATCTCTAATGGCACCTGGTGGGCAGTAATTTACAGTGTTAAGCTTGACTGGACAACTGACACTGACAACATGGAATTCAAATGACGAGATGGTAGGGAGAAAAGAGAAAATCTCCACTTAGGACAAATTAGCAGCTCTGTCACACCAGATGCTCTCGGACTATGAGAGAAAACGTAGTCAAATGCGAGAGCAGCTGGAGTAGCACGGTTTTTTGGGGTGATCCATGTCTCCGTCAGGGCCAAAAAGTCTAGGGACTGAAGGGCAGCATAGGCTGAGATGAACTCGGGCGAGCCTGACCGCAGATCAGCAGTTTCATACGTTGCCGTAGACCAGGAATTCCACATGGGTTGTGCACGCAGGGGACACTAAATTAGGGTTGCAGCCAAGGGGTGGGGAGAATCTGTAAAGCCTACAGTGAGAGGAGCGAATAGGTATAGAAAACACACACATACAGTAATTGCCTAAACTACAAAAGAGCTAAATGAGATAATCTGAAAATAACTAGGTGAGATACTAAAGTGAGAGAGTGAAGCCTTCCTCTCCTTCCTTCCTCTTTGTTTCGGCGATAGTTTTCACGACGAGACCGCCGCAGACACTGAATACCAAAACCACAATAGTCCCAAATTGCCCTGCCCCTTAATCCTGGTTGATGTGTCAACAATCCTCTGCAAGTTATGAGCAGTCAGCAGTTCACACACCAAGTAGGCTACTGGGAAGACAGGCAACACTAAAAGTAGATGTCCCTAGCTAGCAAAAAGACAGTACTAGACAACAACTGATTATACTTATCACTCCTGGAGATATCAGGAGTCCTCCAGCTATCGGTTGAAACACACACACACACACACACACGCACACACACGTATATGCCTGTGTGAGTGTGTGCATACTGTATGTGTATGGTGTTGATGCAGTGAGTCCACAGGGCTCCCAGCAGAGTTAGTGAAACTCAGAGACACCGAGGTAAATATTTTACAACCTGACTCCGTTTAGTTTTTCTCACACACTTTTACAGAGCAGGGAAGAAGAATCCTCTCCCTCCAGACGCTCTTCTCTTTTATTTAGTTTTATTTATTTATTCTCCTCTTTCTTAATATTTGTCAAGTCATGCCCCTAGCAGTTTTATGGAACTATATGGCAGATTTACTGTGGGGAGCCAGCAGCACTGAGGTCATTCCTGATGGAGAGAGGGAGGAAAGTGAGAGAGGGAGGGAGAGGTGTAGGTAGAGATAAAAAGAGAAAGAGGAGAGAGGGAGAGAGAAATAAAGAGAAAATGGATCGAGAGACAGAGAGGGAGAGAGAGGGAGAGAGATAGAGCAGGTAGCTGTTACGGAGGCAATAGGAAGAGAGGAAGGCATAGAAGGAAGGAGGGATTGGAGAGATGGAAGGAGTAAGTGAGGGATACATCTGCAGAGAGAGAGAGAGAAGAGAGAGAGAGAGA